>NC_084576.2:32942500-33065000 GCF_033978685.3 Nerophis lumbriciformis
TTGTGCTGCTATGATAGGCCATTTCCGCTCGACACAGTGTGCATACAACAACATTATTAGGCCGTTTATTGAAATACTCCCACACTTTTGATGACTTTTGGCGTGCTTTTTTCCCCTCGCTCGCACCGTCTGCTTTGCGCTCCGCCATGATAGTAGTGTGACGTGAATATGCGACGCATCGACGCACAAAAACGGTGCCGACGTATTTACGTAACCGATGACGTCGAGTACGTCGACGCGTCGTTTCAGCCTTAATGGAAAGGCATACCTGCCAACTACTCCGGTTTTCCCGTAATTAGTACAGTTTTCATCAACCTATTCCGGGTTACGGTTGCAGTGATAAAAAATACGGTTTTTCATTAATTAAATTTTTTTTTTTTTTTTTTAAGTTTTATTCACGAAATCGCGTAACAACAATGACAATCGACCTGCTTCCCGTAACTTCCTATCGAGCCATTCCGCGAGGCTATTTATAGCACCGCTGCCAAGCACGAGGCACCAGTTGCCATTGTTTCCAAACGAGCGAACGATCATGGAATCAGCCGGAGAAAAATCGCAAACGAGTCTTAAACCGAAAAGAAAACTGCAGTCATTCGGTGAAGAATATTCAAAAGCCTATCCGGGAATAATTATCCGTTCCAAAAAGGGTGAAAACTATGCGAATTGCACCTTGTGCAGACAAGATTTTTCGATCGGACACGGAGGAATTAGCCATGTAAAAGACCACGTTGGGACAAAAAAACACAAGTCTAATGCCGTTGCTAGCGATACAAGTGGAAAACTTTCAACGTTTTTCGTCGCCCAAACAGATTCTTTGGATGTGATAAATGCCGAAGTTTTATTTACGGAGGCAATAATTGAGCATGGACTTCCAATCGCACTGGCTGATCACATGGGACAGTTAAATGTTTGTAATGCAACCTTTAAAAATCATTACGCGGTGATCGCGGTCCCAAAAATAAACTTTTCTTGCATGATAATGTCCAGAAAAACTCACTTTATATTACTATAGAGTCCTTTTAACGAATGAGTTTGATGGTTTATCACAAACCTTAAATGAAAGAAGTCCTTTGTTCTCCTGCACCATGCATGCACTTTGGCCTTGCTTCGTGTTTGGTGCGCAATGCTGTCGGCTGTATTTCACAGCACGTCTTTGACAACTTGAAGTGGCATAAAACATTTAAAACAAAGGGGTTATAGGAACAATCACTTTCAGTGTTTTATGCCACTTCAAGTTGTCAAAGACGGTATGCTGGTGCCCGACTGCCACAAGTGGAACAAACATTTGAAACAAAGGGGTTATAGTAACAATCACTTTCAGTGTTTTATGCCACTTCAAGTAAACTTATCATAAAGTTACCATATCATTTTTGCAGTATGATCAATCTGATAGAATACATTTGGATTTTAGCCACAAAAAGGTAATGACACCAATGTTATAATAAATGATAAATGGGTTGTACTTGTATAGCGCTTTTCTACCTTCAAGGTACTCAAAGCGCTTTGACACTACTTCCACATTTACCCATTCACACACACATTCACACACTGATGGAGGGAGCTGCCATGCAAGGCGCTAACCAGCACCCATCAGGAGCAAGGGTGAAGTGTCTTGCTCAGGACACAACGGACATGACGAGGTTGGTACTAGGTGGGGATTGAACCAGGGACCCTCGGGTCGCGCACGGCCATTCTTCCACTGCGCCACGCCGTCCCTGTTATCTATTGGAATTGTTTAGTACTGTTATACTGTTAAAAGTGTTTATACTATTTATGCTTTCAAGTCCAAGTTGAAGAAATCTTGTTAAATGTTGACAGCATAACTACCAAAATACAGAAGTATGTCCTTAATATTTTTGCAGTGCTATTTCTGTTGAAAAGTTCAAATGATTACATTAGAGATGTGATGTGCCACTTTTCAAGTGTCTGATGGCTTCAATTAATTTTCATGAATTCTTCATATTTTGAATTCTTTTGAAAGGCTTACAAAAAAACTACATTTGAATTGTAATTCCATGCTATTGACAGGACTATTAATTTTAATGAAGTTAGCTTACCATGTTTACAGTATGATAATTGTGATAGAAATGTGAATTTTAGGCACAGAATATTTTTTACAATTGAACAAGGCAGTAGATTATACAAGCTTGGACAGAAAGTTAATAATGACACCAATTTTTTTTTTAATGGAATTGTTTAGTACTGTTTTACCATTTGTTTACTGTAAAAAGTGTTTACTTTCAATGAACAAATTGAAGTCTTGTGAAAGGTTGACAGGATAACTGGCATTAACTGTCAAAATCATTTCAAACTATTGAAGTTAGCTTACAGAATAAACATGTCAATCAACCCATATGATTTTTGCTGTAATATTTTTGTTTTGAAAAGTCACTGTGACTGATAGAAAAGTGATGGTTTTAGCAACATTTTAACCTGTCTGAATGCAATCAATCATCTGGACCCTGGCTACTAGGTTTTTCTGATTTCAAAAGTTGGCAGGTATGGGTTTGTCTCAAATCAGATTTTTTAATTGTAATATTGATTTGGAGTGCATGAGAAAGTAAATAATGACATTTTTTGTGGTCTCCTTTATTTAGAAAAGTATGGAAAGGTATCAAAGTATCAAAATACATTTTGGTATGGGGACAACCCTAGTAGGGGCATTAATAGCAATGAGTTTGTTGTAAACAAAAATATGTTTTCAAGCTCATGCAGCGAGAGATGTTCAATCCAATGCAACACACAGCAGGTGACATATCATAGACCTCGTTCAGAGTCTATAGAAGACCAGGTTTGAGGACCTATACATACCTGCCAACTTTTGAAATCAGAAAAACCTAGTAGCCAGGGTCCAGGGGCCGCAGGCCCCGGTAGGTCCAGGACAAAGTCCTGGTGGGGGGTTCAGGCTTCGCCCCCCGACGCAAAATGATTATTAGCATTCAGACAGGTTAAAATGTTGCTAAAACTATCACTTTTCTATCAGTCACAGTGACTTTTCAAAACAAAAATATTACAGCAAAAATCATATGGGTTGATTGACATGTTTATTCTGTAAGATAACTTCAATAGTTTGAAATGATTTTGACAGTTAATGCCAGTTATCCTGTCAACCTTTCACAAGACTTCAATTTGTTCATTGAAAGTATAAACACTTTTTACAGTAAACAAATGGTAAAACAGTACTAAACAATTCCATTAAAAAAAAAATTGGTGTCATTATTAACTTTCTGTCCAAGCTTGTATAATCTACTGCCTTGTTCAATTGTAAAAAATATTTTGTGCCTAAAATTCACATTTCTATCACAATTATCATACTGTAAACATGGTAAGCTATCCATCCATCCATCCATTTTCTACCGCTTATTCCCTTTGGGGTCGCGGGGGGCGCTGGAGCCTATCTCAGCTACAATCGGGCGGAAGGCGGGGTACACCCTGGACAAGTCGCCACTTCATCGCAGGGCTAACACAGATAGACAGACAACATTCACACTCACATTCACACACTAGGGCCAATTTAGTGTTGCCAATCAACTTATCCCCAGGTGCATGTCTTTGGCTAACTTCATTAAAATTAATAGTCCTGTCAATAGCATGGAATTACAATTCAAATGTCGTTTTTTTGTAAGCCTTTCAAAAGAATTCAAAATATGAAAAATTCATGAAAATTAATTGAAGCCATCAGACACTTGAAAAGTGGCACATCACATCTCTAATGTAATCATTTGAACTTTTCAACAGAAATAGCACTGCAAAAATATTAAGGACATACTTCTGTATTTTGGTAGTTATGCTGTCAACATTTAACAAGATTTCTTCAACTTGGACTTGAAAGCATAAATAGTATAAACACTTTTAACAGTATAACAGTACTAAACAATTCCAATAGATAACATTGGTGTCATTACCTTTTTGTGGCTAAAATCCGAAAAACGTTGAAAGTTTTCCACTTGTATCGCTAGCAACGGCATTAGACTTGTGTTTTTTTGTCCCAACGTGGTCTTTTACATCGCTAATTCCTCCGTGTCCGATCGAAAAATCTTGTCTGCACAAGGTGCAATTCGCGTAGTTTTCACCCTTTTTGGAACGGATAATTATTCCCGGATAGGCTTTTGAATATTCTTCACGGAATGACTGCAGTTTTCTTTTCGGTTTAAGACTCGTTTGCGATTTTTATCCGGCTGATTCCATGATCGTTCGCTCGTTTGGAAACAATGGCAACTGGTGCCTCGTGCTTGGCAGCGGTGCTATAAATAGCCTCGCGGAATGGCTCGATAGGAAGTTACGGGAAGCAGGTCGAATGTCATTGTGTTACGCGATTTTGTGAATAAAACTTAAAAAAAAATATATTTTTTTTAATTAATGAAAAACCGTATTTTTTATCACTGCAACCGTAACCCGGAATAGGTTGATGAAAACCGTACTAATTACGGGAAAACCGGAGTAGTTGGCAGGTATGCCTATATGTAAATCCACCTTTGTGTGTGCAGGCTCTGACCAGCGCCATGGCTCTCATGCAGCTGATGGGCTCCAAGCACATCAGCTCAGTGCGGGTGAAGATGATGACCACCCTGCGCACAGGACTTCGCTACAGACAAGACTTCCCTCTGCTCTGCTGCCAGTCAGTGCTTCTTGCTTTGCTCCACTTCTCTCAGCGGGATCCAGGTCAATGCTTGATGCCACATTGTGCGTGCAGGGCGTGGGAGCGTTTTGTGCGCGGCGTGGAGCCCGTGCACCTGGGGCCCCTCCTGAGTCACGTCATAGTGGCGCTCCTCCCCCTCATCCCTCTGCAGCCCAAAGAAACTGCCGCCATCATCCGCTTCCTGATACTGGACAACAGGTTAGCTCCTTCGCTAATTGAAGGGATGAAGTTCTTTATGGGAATACAGCATCATTCAAATAAACCCAAACTGAGGAGAACATTATAAAGGAGAGAGATAGGATCTATGGATCTTTAAAGGGAGTTGTTACTTTCAAAGAGCTGTTCAAAACACTAGCTCGTTAATATCCATCCATTTTCTACTGCTTGTCCCTTTCGGGGTTGCAAGGTTTGGGGGGTGGAGCCTATCCCAGCTGCAGTCGGGTGGAAGGCGGGGTAGACAACCTTTCACACACTAGTGTTGTTATAGTTTTTTAAAACTTGTTTTTTTAATCAAGGAAACAATCACTAGTATAAATGATAAATGGGTTATAGTTGTATCGCGCTTTTCTACCTTCAAGGTACTCAAAGCACTTTGATACTATTTCCACATTCACCCATTCACACACTGATGGCGGGAGCTGCCATGCAAGGCACTAACCAGCAGCCATCAGGAGCAAGGAGTGAAGTGTCTTGCCCAAGGACTAGAGATGCGCGGATAGGCAATTATTTCATCCGCAACCGCATCACAAAAGTCGTCATCCATCCGCCATCCACCCGAACCAACATTTTATCAAAACCACACCCGCCCGCCATCCGCCAGTTGTTATATATCTAATATAGACGATGCAAGCATATTACCGTATTTTCCGCACTATAAGGCGCACCGGATTATTAGCCGCACCTTCTATGAATTACATATTTCATAATTTTGTCCACCAATAAGCCGCCCCGGACTATAAGCCGCGCCTACGCTGCGCTAAAGTGAATGTCAAAAAAACGCTGCGCTAAAGTGAATGTCAAAAAAACAGTCAGATAGTTCAGTCAAACTTTAATAATATATTGAAAACCAGCGTTCTAACAACTCTGTCCCAAAATGTACGCAAATGTGCAATCACAAACATAGTAAAATTCAAAATGGTGTAGAGCAATAAATAGCAACATAATGTTGCTCGAACGTTAATGTCACAACACACAAAATAAACATAGCGCTCACCTTCTGAAGTTATTCTTCATTCGTAAATCCTTCGAATTCTTCGTCTTCGGTGTCCGAATTGAAAAGTTGCGCAAGCGTGGGATCCAAAATGGCCGGCTCCGCCTCGTCGAAGTCATCGGATTCAGTGTCGCTGTTGTTGTGCAGCAGTTCTGTGAATCCTGCCTTCCGGAAAGCTCGGACCACAGTTGTGACCGAAACTATCTGCCCAGGCATTTACGATCCACTGGCAGATGTTGGCGTATGTCGACCGGCGCTATCTGCCCGTCTTAGTGAAGGTGTGTTCGCCTTCGGAGCTGTGTGAAAAAAGCCACCCGGCCTCTTCGCGTAAACTTCCCTTAACCACTCGCTCATCTTTTCTTCATCCATCCATCCCTTCGAGTTAGCTTTTATGATGACGCCGGCTGGAAAGGTCTCTTTTGGCAAGGTCTTCCTTTTGAATATCACCCTGGGTGGAAGTTAGCATGGCAAGCTAGAACCACAGTGAAGGATGACTTCTCATTCTCTGTGGTGCGAATATTCACCGTACGTGCTCCCGTTCCACAGTGCGGTTCACAGGAATATCAGTTGCTGTGAAATACGGTAGTAATCCGTGTGCGGATGGAGAGATTGCGTCTTTTTATGAACCGGATCGCTTAGTAGGAGCCATTTTGTGGTCTTTACAGATGTAAACAGGAAATGAAACGTACGGTGATATCCGCGCGTTTTTTCTTCTTCTTCCGGGGGCGGGTGAAGCGCTTCCTGTTCTATGGGGGCGGGTGCTTTCCTTGGCGGTTGCTTGCGTAGAAGAAGAAGCGCTTCCTGTTCTACCGGGAAAAAAGATGGCGGCTGTTTACCGAAGTTGCGAGACCGAAACTTTATGAAAATGAATCGTAATAAAGCGCACCGGGTTATAAGGCGCACTGTCAGCTTTTGAGAAAAATTGTGGTTTTTAGGTGCGCCTTATAGTGCGGAAAATACGGTAGTGAGGTTATAATGCTTTTGCCTGTTAAAGAAAGGAGACTGATCCAATGTAGCAGAGACATTCAATGCGTGCCACGCATTAATATATCTTGGCCACGCATTAGTGGCTAAGATATATTAATGCGTGATAATATTTTTTATCATTAGTATAATATTATTGTCATTTCCATTAAGAAAGTGTTGACTATTGTTGCCAATGCCCTCAGATCAGGAGCGCGTTCCTCACACTTTGTGTGCGCAGTTGCAGCAAGCAGAACGAGGCTTTTAAGAAGTTAAAACAATGTTTTAGAAAGACTAGGCCTATATTTTCGTTAGGTAAAAAAAAATTTCTGAATTTATTTCAATGAATATTAACTTGTTGACGTTATAATGCTCAAATAGGGACGAGGGCGGGGTGCACAGTGAAGCAGTGAACAATTTCGCGACAAAGATGAACCTTTATTGATTGATCTGCAGCCATGACAAGATATCATACAATCTCCATTGTCAACGACAGGCAGGAAAATAAAGATAAACACATAGCCTATGTTCTAGGCATAGGCTCATACGTTTTTAAGTTGAAATAAAAAAATAAATAAAAAATGTGCCTCATAAGCCTTAGGCTGTCAATCACGCGCACAAACTTAAATTATACAATAACATATGTATGTCATCTCTATTTAAACAAAAATAAATTAAATAAATAATAATAACAAATTACCTGCAACTTATTGGCCAAGGCAAATAGCTGAAGGGGGGAAATCAAACCCATCAGACTGCACTTTATCATCAAACTTGAATTATAATGAAAATAGACGGTCGCGACAAACAAAGCAGGCTAAATATCCTTACATTGTCGCCAATCGGAGATGCGCTTCACTTGAAAGCGAGGCCAAATAATTATTCACACATAGTAGTATATCTCCAATAGAAAAACCCCACAATAAACAACGCAATTGCCTTAATTCCTTTGCATTGTAGTGCGCCCAAACAACACGTAGCCATCAAATTATTTAGCTGACCGAACTCAATGTAGGTTAGACATGGGCTTATTTGGTATAGCCTATAGGTAACGTAGACTAATTCGTTTAACATATCCAACCGTATGTCTACTTACTTATTTTTTTTGTTAGCACTATGCAGGAATAAAATGGCATCTACAGTGCCAGGATTCATGCGAGAGCGCCTGGCCTCTAAAATGCGCCCTGCTGCGCTGAAGGAGCGCTCACTTGCGCCACTTGTTGCTGGGACGTGGTGCCTGATTAATAATTGACTGTTTCAAAGAGTGCTGCTCGTTTTTCGTATGTGGGTAACAACATTTAACTATGTATATATATTTCCGAATTGTTTCAACCGCAACCCGCCCGCATCTATTTAAAATCTATTTTTACCCGCCCAACCCGAGGTTTATCCGCGGACTCCGCGGTTGTGTCCGCAAACCGCGCATCTCTACCAAGGACACAACGGACGTGACTAGGATGGTAGAAGGTGTGGATTGAACCCCAGTAACCAGCAACCCTCCGATTGCTGGCACGGCCACTCTACCAACATCGCCACGCCGTCCCACGTATCAGTTATACGATAAGATGTAGGTCAGAATAATTGAATGTACTCAAATATTATTCTATTGGTAAGAATTATTCTGAACTATCGGCTAAAATTTTATTTTTTTGTTTTCATTAACATTCCATAATGCGGTGCCACATCACTGCTTTGAATTTCCCCCGCGTAGCATTTAAACACAATTAAAAAAAATACACACTGAGTCAGAGTAAAATGCATTAATACAAAACTACAATACAAAAATGTGAGTACAAAATTATACTACAGACCTGGCGTGTGTGTACTTGGACTACTTCTTGTTAGAATAATGATCCCAAAAGGTGAATGCAAATATATATAAATAAAATACAATTAAAATGGTTTATAATAAAAAATAAATATGTACATATTTTTGTCAGGTTTAAGCACCGACCTATCTATTAAACAGGACAAGAAGCAAGGAATCAAGCAGAGACAGATTTAAATTTTGCTCATGAGGAGAAACGTAAGGGGCTGCACACTCAGTAACGGTCTTTCACCACGCTCTGAGGTACAGCCCCCGTGCTCCCCATTTTATTCAGGACTTCCCTAGTTTACATCGCTTTACAATTTTTTACATTTTATTTATTTTTTTATTATATTTTTATGCCTAATAATATACAGTACAGGCCAAAAGTTAGGACACACCTTCTCATTCAATGCAACAGTTTCTTTATTTTCATGACTATTTACATTGTAGATTGTCACATCAAAACTATGAATGAACACATGTGGAGTTATGTACTTAACAAAAAAAGGTGAAATAACTGAAAACATGTTTTATATTCAAGTTTCTTCAAAATAGCCACCCTTTGCTCTGATTACTGCTTTGCACACTCTTGGCATTCTCTCAATGGGCTTCAAGCACACCTGTGAAGTGAAAAGGGTGGCTATTTTGAAGAAACTAGAATATATAACATGTTTTCAATTATTTCACCTTGTTTTGTTAAGTACATAACTCCACATGTGTTCATTCATAGTTTTGATGTGACAATCCACAATGTAAATAGTCATGAAAATAAAGAAAATGCATTGAATGGGAAGGTGTGTCCAAACTTTTGGCCTGTACTGTATGTATTTGTTTTCTTTAAAGAAGTTAAGTTCATTTTCTGGTCCAGTTGCCAGTCAGGAGGCAAATCCTGACGGCAATTTTTGCGTGTGCATAAAAAAACATCTCACAACTGAGAATCGGTTGTCATCGTTCACTTCAAAGACGGGATTCGTTTGCTAACGTCACATCGAGGATACACACACGTCAGTTGGTGACGTTGACGTCTCGTATCTCTCGCAGGGAAGAAGTCAACGACTACCTCCATGAGATTTATTTCCTGCCGCAGCACCCTGAGCTGGAAGACATCCACACTGTCCTGCAGAACTACAAGAAGGTTGGGTACTCGTCGGGACACTGGAACACACTAACACTAACACAGCAATAGTAATAGTTTGTGTCAGGTTCAAACACCGAACTATCTATTAAACAAGACAAGAAGCAAGGAATCAGGCAGAGACAGAGTTCAATTTTGCTCATGAGGAGAAACGTTTGGGGCTGCACACTCAGTTACAGTCTCCCACCACGCTCTGAGGGGCAGTCCCACGCGCTCCTCTATTTATTCGGGAGTTCCCTAGTTAACATCACTGAGGCTGCCTCTAAAGAGAGGGCTCACACATTATGCAAAGCAGCTCCAGTACGCACAACACGTGACGGAATGTGCTGGGGGCCTTGTGATTGCCTCGTCTCTGCTTTGTCTGCGTGCTGTCGCCTTATCTTCGTTGAGGTCTGTGGAAGATAACAAGTTGTGTGCCCTTTCACAAAGCAGAAAAGAGCACAATAGATAATAATTATAGCAACGGCCTTTAAGCATAGGAGTCGTGTGATAACTTATATATAATTATTCTAACAGTTTGTTGTACCTTTTCTTAGCTGACCGCCAGTACCAGTGACCTGGTGTCCGCCCTGCAGCTGTCCATGAGAGCCGTGCAGCATGAGAATGTGGACGTGCGCATTCACGCGCTTACCAGCCTGAGAGACATGATGCACAACAACCAGGTGTGTGATAAGTCTGCATTTGGCACAAATACTGAGCTAATAAAACTGGCAGCCAGAATCCAGGCACTTACAGCAATGACATTATATATATATATATATATATATATATATATATATATATATATATATATTTATATATATATATATATATATATATATATATATATATATATATATCAGTGACGTGCAGTCACTAGAGGCAGGTGAGGCCCCGCATGGAAAGAAAAAAAATGTAAAAATAATTTTTTTAAATTAAATTGTTAAATGTATCCAGTGATTATACTATAAAGTTATTTTCCATTTAACTTCACCAGTTTTAGATTATTTTTATTCAAAATCGCTGAATTTTCACATTTGCCGTTCAAATACTGAGAAGAGACAGTGCGGTGATCAGCAGCCAGTTGAGGCACGTCACTGCGTGCCTCAACATGGATTGCGCAATGACTCGGCTAACTGCTGGCCTGCTGTGCAGTGAGACTGTATTGCTATATGAACTATATTATACATTTCCATAGTTTAGTTAGCTGAGGTATATAATGTACAGTGTATTTTGTCAACAACTGTATGTGTGTAACGTATTTCTTGTGCTGAGCGATCATAAAACTGCTGCAAAAGACGCACTGGCTGAGGCTCGCAGTAATCCGCCTCCTGCACCCCCGCCGTAGAATTTGCACCCCCTGACGGGAGTGTTATATCAACTAAAGCCCACACTTAAACTTTCCACGTGCAAGATTGAATCTATTTAAAAAAGTTATTTCATAAGAAGCCAAAAAGTGCAAAAACAATCATGTTCGTGTTGGAGGAGTTGTGAATGACTGCAGGGCCACAACATTAGGTACACCTGCTGCAGGTGTACCTAAATCACAACTCCTCCAACAAGAACATTATTGTTTTTGCACTTTTTGGCTTCTTATTAAATAACTTTTGTAACCTATTTTTATGGGCTTTCCTCTTTGTGATGTTAAGTTGCTGTTATGCGCTGTTATACAGTATATGCCTTGAACTCTTATTTTGAAGGCGCTAAGAGCGGAAGTGATGACACAGTGGAGCGGAGGTTTTTGAAAGAAGGTAAATAAAGTGGTCCTCGTGTAAACTGGAGCCTCCGTGTTTGTTATTTTGTAGTTTCATACAGTATAGGCGACATTTATAAACCCTCGGTTGCACTTTTTTAAATAGATTCAATCTTGCACGTGGAAAGTTTAAGAGAGGGCTTTAGTTGATATAACACTCCCGTCAGGGGGTTCATTAATCCAGCACAACAGCGGCGCGTGGACTTAATTTCTAAGTAAAGGTAAGACCATAATAACGTTTTTTTAATTAAATGTGCTTTTTTGTGTGCTACAGTTTGTATGTGTACAGTTAAAGTTAAGTTAAAGTAGCAATGATTGTCACACACACACTAGGTGTGGTGAAATTTGTCCTCTGCATTTGACCCATCCCCTTGTTCACCGCCTGGGAGGTGAGGGGAGCAGTGGGCAGCAGCGGCGCCGCGCCCGGGAATCATTTTTGGTGATTTAACCCCCAATTCCAACCCTTGATGCTGAGTGCCAAGCAGGGAAGAATGCTGGTATGAGCTTTTAAACATAACCCGTTAAATAGTCACTGCCGTTGTGTCCTTGGGCAAGACACTTTACCTACCTGCTCCCACTTCACTTCACTTCACATTGTTGCACGATACAGACCATCCACCATATTTATGACATAAATGTGGCCGACGATAGAGCTTTAGGGGTGCCCGTTACGTGGATGGCGAGCTCGCGGTGGATGGTGGAGAGTGTGTCAGGCATGATAAAAATAGACTTAAAAATGATGGATCATCAATCTTCACCAAGATGTCACTTTGGTCACTTGATTGACATGCACAGCACCCGAAGGTCTTGTGAGATGACACCGGGTGCTGCCAGATCATTATTAAGAAAAAACGACCGACAGGAAGGCCAGAAACACTTTTTATTTCAACAGACTCTCGCGTCAAAACTCTAAAGACCGACTGCACAGTTCCCGTCTTTACAATAAAAGCGCTGCTCCATCCTGCCTGCACTAACAAAATAAAAGTCAGAGAAAACTAGCACACACAAGCTAGCAAGCTACTTAGATTGCCGCCAATGTATTTCTTGTAAAGTGTATAAAAAGGAGTATGGAAGCAGGACACTTGCATGTGGTATTGGACAGAAAGGAGGACTTTTTTTCAAATCCATTGTAAAATGTGGAGGTTATCATCACTACTGTCTGATTCCAATCAATGCAAGTCATCACAATCATACCAACTTATATAAACATGCTTGTATTATCACTAAACACATGCATGTTGATGACAGTCCTCGTCTGTACGCACGTGTTATGTGAGCAAGTTTTAATGTTGTATGTGTTGTTTACTGTTTTTAATGTAACCTTGCTGCTGCCCTCTTGACCAGGTCTCCCTCGGAGAAGAGATCTTTGATCTCAGTGTGATTTTTACCTGGTTAAATAAAGGCTAAATAAATAAAAAAAATTGTCATGCAAATTTGACGGGGATGCAAAGTAGCATTCTAGCTCGAGGCTAACGTCCCTCCACAGTGCAAAGCCTCTTCCAAGTGAGCAATCTTTGTCCTCATCGCAGAAAATAAACCGTTTTCTTTTGTTTTTTTTCCCCAAGTATCGTCATCGCTGAAAAGGGAGAAATGGCTAAACCGTTGAAGGGTATGCTAACTGATAAGCTAGAGCTCTTGAATGTAAACAAAGGTGGGCGGATGGATACAAATATCTAACGATACCAAGAATAACATAATTATATGTTTGATATTACAGTGGTTAGATTGATATTTTTTGTTATAAAAAAAATATTTTGTCGTTTTTGTTATTGTTTACAAACCCAGCAAATAAGCCACTGGACAGTGGAGGACTTGAAGGTCAAACGCCAAATAGTAGAAAATAATGTAAATATGAATTGATATGTGTATGGTGCGGATGGTGTTCTGCTGACCTCGACTGCGGAAGTTGTGGCTCGGTGGAGGGAATACTTCGAAGACCTCCTCAATCCCACCAACACGTCTTCCTATGAGGAAGCAGTGCCTGGGGAATCTGTGGTGGGCTCTCCTATTTCTGGGGCTGAGGTTGCCGAGGTAGTTAAAAAGCTCCTCGGTGGCAAGGCCCCGCGGGTGGAAGAGATCCGCCCGGAGTTCCTTAAGGCTCTGGATGCTGTAGGGCTGTCTTGGTTGACAAGACTCTGCAGCATCGCGTGGACATCGGGGGCGGTACCTCTGGATTGGCAGACCGGGGTGGTGGTTCCTCTCTTTAAAAAGGGGAACGGGAGGGTGTGTTCTAACTATCGTGGGATCACACTCCTCAGCCTTTCCGGTAAGGTCTATTCAGGTGTACTGGAGAGGAGGCTACGCCGGATAGTCGAATCTCGGATTCAGGAGGAACAGTGTGGTTTTCGTCCTGGTCGTGGAACTGTGGACCAGCTCTATACTCTGGGCAGGGTCCTTGAGGGTGCATGGGAGTTTGCCCAACCAGTCTACATGTGCTTTGTGGACTTGGAGAAGGCATTCGACCGTGTCCCTCAGGAAGTCCTGTGGGGAGTACTCAGAGAGTATTGGGTTTCGGACTGTCTGATTGTGGCGGTCCGCTCCCTGTATGATCAGTGTCAGAGCTTGGTTCGCATTGCCGGCAGTAAGTCGGACACGTTTCCAGTGAGGGTTGGACTCTGCCAAGGCTGCCCTTTGTCACCGATTCTGTTCATAACCTTTATGGACAGAATTTCTAGGCGCAGTCAAGGCGTTGAGGGGATCCGGTTTGGTGGCTGCAGGATTAGCTCTCTGCTTTTTGCAGATGATGTGGTCCTGATGGCTTCATCTGGCCAGGATCTTCAGCTCTCACTGGATCGGTTCGCAGCTGAGTGTGAAGTGACTGGGATGAGAATCAGCACCTCCGAGTCCGTGGTTCTCGCCCGGAAAAGGGTGGAGTGCCATCTCCGGGTTGGGTAGGAGATCTTGCCCCAAGTGGAGGAGTTCAAGTACCTCGGAGTCTTGTTCACAAGTGAGGGAAGAGTGGATGGTGAGATCGACAGGCGGATCGGTGCGGCGTCTTCAGTAATGCGGACGCTGTATCGATCCGTTGTGGTGAAGAAGGAGCTGAGCCGGAAGGCAAAGCTCTCAATTTACCGGTCGATCTACGTTCCCATCCTCACCTATGGTCATGAGCTTTGGGTCATGACCGAAAGGACAAGATCACGGGTACAAGCAGCCGAAATGAGTTTCCTCCGCCGGGTGGCGGGTCTCTCCCTTAGAGATAGGGTGAGAAGCTCTGTCATCCGGGGGGAGCTCAAAGTAAAGCCGCTGCTCCTCCACATGGAGAGGAGCCAGATGAGGTGGTTCGGGCATCTGGTCAGGATGCCACCCGAGCGCCTCCCTAGGGAGGTGTTTAGGGCATGTCCGACCGGTAGGACGCCACGAGGAAGACCCAGGACACGTTGGGAAGACTATGTCTCCCGGCTGGCCTGGGAACGCCTCGGGATCCCCCGGGAGGATCTGGACCATGTGGCTGGGGAGAGGGAAGTCTGGGCTTCCCTGCTTAGGCTGCTGCCCCTGCGACCCGACCTCGGATAAGCGGAAGAAGATGGATGGATGGATGGATGGAATTGATATTGTTACACCACCATCCTGTGTTTTTGTCTGACTAACTGTGATCAAAAATTACATTTCATGAAAGGGATAAGCGGTAAAAAATGGATGGATGGATGGATCTTGAAAATTCTAAGTATCAGTATCGGTATGACCGATGTATGTATGCCCCTGTAAATACTTGGTGTTAGATCCATACTAACATTTGTAGTATCCTCCAAAACTATTGTAAACTATCCAAACAACAGAAGAATAAGTGGAAACAGTGGATGTTCCTGAACAGTTGTTTCCGTCCTGTAAACACATTTGTAGAAATAAATATGATTGAAACATTTGAGCATTATGTTCAATTACAGTAAGTGTGTTCTCTTAAACATTCCTGCCACTTCATTTTACACATCTTTTTTTGTGTGTTTTTGGGACATATACCACAGTAATGCAGGCCTCGAATTCTAACTTTTTAAGGTCAAGGCAAGTGTTGCCTAAAGGAGGTCTCATATTTTAGGACACCAAGGCACTTTGTCAGTACATGATGTCTTTATCTCTATTTTTACTTTTTGATAGAGGGAGGTATTTTTTTGGATTATTTATTTATGTTTTTAAGTTATGTACATTTATATGTACATGTAGATGCTGTATCAGGACAGATTCATTAAGAGTTTGAGCAGAAATATGTCGTATAGGAATTAACTATACACAATACAACATTAACAAAATTATATGTCACATGAATGGTTTTTGAAGTAATAACTTTGTGACATGAAAAAAACAAGTAATGTAAAAAAAAAAACATGGCGTTTAATTTTTGATATCAAAATAAAACACAAACCAGTTTGGCTAATGAAGACGAAGACTAATAACCAAGCTTCGTTCTTCTCTTGGTTCAGTACAACAGTTTGGCCAACAAAAATAAAGAGGAGTGACACCTCTCACATCGAATACACAATCTTCACAGTCTGCGTTCAGTTCGATGAGATGACAAAACATTTGAGCTCGTATTGATGTTATTTGAAAACTGATACAGTTTGCAGTTATATAGAGGAGTGAACATCCCGGTAAACAAAGTAAAGACTTTATAAACAAGTTGTGACAACGTTCACGACCATACTTGCCAACCCTCCCGGATTTTCCGGGAGACTCCCGAAATTCAGCGCCTCTCCCGAAAACCTCCCGGGACAAATTTTCTCCCGAAATTCAGGCGGAGCTGGAGGCCACGCCCCCTCCAGCTCCACGCGGACCTGAGTCCGCTTTCCCACAATATAAAGAACGTCTACAGTAAAGCAGTCCGTCTGCCGTAAACAGCAATGTTGTGACACTCTTAAACAGGACAATACTGCCATCTAGTGCATTTGATGAAAGCACTTTTGTGCGTGCCACACAGCAATGCATCATCAGAGAGGGTGTTCAGCATGGTTCGAAAGATAGTGACAGAGAATAGAACAAGGATGGACAATTCAACCCTTAACTCAACAATGAGTAGATGAGTGTTATGTGTGTGTATATGTGTAAATAAATGAACACTGAAATTCAAGTATTTCTTATATATATATATATATATATATATATATATATATATATATATATATATATATAGCTAGAATTCACTGAAAGTCAATTATTTATTTTATATATATATATATATATATATATATATATATATATCTCTCCATCCATCCATCCATCCATCCATTTACTACCGCTTATTCCCTTCGGGGTCGCGGGGATATATATATATATATATATATATACCGTATATATATATATATATATATGAAATACTTGGTGAATTCTAGCTGTAAATATACTCCTCCCCTCTTAACCACGCCCCCGCCCCAACCACGCCCCCCGCACTCACTCCCTACCCCCCACCTCCCGAAATTGGAGGTCTCAAGGTTGGCAAGTATGTTCACGACACATCACCTGCTGCATGTTTCCTCACATCATTAACTCTCACTCACAGCAGCTGGTGGACGCTGTATTGAGAAAATAAAAGCAACATGAAATAGTTTTCTCCGTGGCTGTGTGCTTTTAGTGTGGGGACAATATTGTCCACACCTGTCTCCATCTAAACACAGCAGTGCGCTTTTAAACACACGGCGGGAAGCGAGGGGAAATCTACGGAGCAAGGTCCGTGTAGTTAGTCCGCCGTGATTATCAAGCCAAACGACGCTAGTGTGCATGCGCCTGACTTCCTGTTGCCTAAAATGCATTAATAAATGACAGTTTTTCGGTAATTAAAACATTAGACGGTATTACTAACTGTCTGGAATTTTATCACAAATGATCATTACACCGTTTATTGTTACATCCCTATTCCACTAACAAGTAAAAAGTCAAGGGCGGTCACGGCATGTTCTTGCTGCAGATGCTGGTGAATTTTTTAGGGCATTACGGCCAGAGGTGGGTAGTAACGCGCTACATTTACTCCGTTACATCTACTTGAGTAACTTTTGGGATAAATTGTACTTCTAAGAGTAGTTTTAATGCAACATACTTTTACTTTTACTTGAGTATATTTATAGAGAAGAAATGCTACTTTTACTCCGCTACTTTTATCTACGTTCAACTCGCTACTACTTTTTATCGATCTGTTAATGCACGCTTTGTTTGTTTTGGTTTGTCAGACAGACCTTCATAGTGCCTGCGTTTCAACAAATACAGTCACTGGTGACGTTCACTCCGTTCCACCAATCAGATGCAGTCACTGGTGACGTTGGACCAATCAAACAGAGCCAAACGGTCACATGACCTGACTTAAACAAGTTGAAAAACTTATTGGGGTGTTACCATTTAGTGGTCAATTGTACGGAATATGTACTGTACTGTGCAATCTACTAATAAAAGTTCCAATCAATCAATCAAAAGTGTGAAGGAAAAAAGACCCTTTTTTATTTCAACCGTACATCCTGTCAAAAGCCTAAAGACTGACTGCACAGTTCCTGTCTTCACAATAAAAGTGCCGCTCCATCGCGCCTGCGCTTTCAAAATAAGAGTCTCCGAAAGCCAGCGCAAACAAGCTAGCAAGCTACGGAGTTTGCCGCCAATGTATTTCTTGTAAAGTGTATAAAAACGAATATGGAAGCTGGACAAATAAGATGCCAAAAACCAACCACTTTCATGTGGTATTAGACAGCAAGGAGGAACTTTTTTTCTCCTCCATTTGAAAACGTGGACGTTATCATCACTACTGTCTGATTACAATCAATGCAAGTCATCAGAATCAGGTAATACACCAACTTATATTCTTGTCTTCATGAAAGAAAGGAATCTATATGTGTTAAACATGCATGTATATTCATTAAAACACCTTTAACAAGTAAACAAAAACGGCAAAATAAATAAATATAAATTATATACTGTATATATCAATGTATGTATATATATATATATATGTGTGTGTGTGTGTGTATATATATATATATATATATATATATATATATATATATATATATATATATATATAGAGATGATATGTGTGTGTATGTTACTCATCAGTTACTCAGTACTTGAGTAGTTTTTTCACAACTTACTTTTTACTTTTACTCAAGTAAATATTTGGGTGACTACTCCTTACTTTTACTTGAGTAATAAATCTCTAAAGTAACAGTACTCTTACTTGAGTACAATTTCTGGCTACTCTACCCACCTCTGATTACGGCAAGTCACGAGGGCGGTCGCGGTTTTTGCTGCGGTCGCCGTGGTTAAATTTGAGCCATGTAATATCGTACTGCGGTCTTAATACCCTGATTGTATCGTACCCTGAGGTTTTCATGCTGCCAACCCTTAATTAAAAGTGTACCATCATTTCATAAACTGTGTTTGTGCGTTGGGATGAGCAGGCCTGGCTACTGAGGCGTGTTTGTGCCAGTGAGGCGGTGGAGCCGCTGATCTCCAGCCTGGTGTCGGTGCTGCTCAAGGGTTGCCAGGACTCGTCCCCGCAGGCCAGGCTGCTGTGCGGAGAGTGTCTCGGGGAGCTGGGCGCCGTGGACCCCGGACGCCTGGACCTGACGCCATCGCACACGCACGGCGACAGCAACACCTTTGTGGTAAACATGTCACTTTATGCTCTTTATCATACTTGCCAACCCTCCCGGATTTTTCCGGGAGACTCCCGAAATTCAGCGCCTCTCCCGAAAACCTCCCGGGACAAATTTTCTCCCGAAATTCAGGCGGAGCTGGAGGCCACGCCCCCTCCAGCTCCATGCAGACCTGAGTCCGCTTTCCCATGATATAAACAGCGTACCTGCCCAATCACGTTATAACTGTAGAATGATGGAGGGCGAGTTCTTGGTTTCTTATGTGGGTTTATTGTTAGGCAGTTTTATTAACGTCCTCCCAGCGCGGTAACAACACACAACAGCAGCAGTCACGTTTTTTGTCCACCGTAAAGCAGTTCGTCTGCCGTAAACAGCAATGTTGTGACACTCTTAAACAGGACAATACTGCCATCTATAACATCAATAACATATACGGCTTTTAGAGAGTGCAGTGCACAACTGCGCACACAACAAGGAGACGAAGCAGAAGAACGAGGAAGATACAGTCGTGGCGACGCCGACGACGAGTAAGATGAAGAAATACGCTTTGTTGCACCTTTCCTGCCTGAGTCCGGCGATTTGTTGCAAATCTTGCTTTATTGATTGCTTGCACACAGCCAATCCAACACAAAACAAACTAGTCCCCGCCCGCACTCACGCTACCGCTCCCTCTCTTCTCTCGCCCACACACTCACTGACGTCACTCTCCTCACATGCTCACCTATTAAAGGGCCACACACACACACACACACATACGCTACTCTCATAGCAGCTTGTAAGTTCCAAGCCGCAGCTGCGATTGGACCTGGATAGCCTCCGGGAAGAAGTAGTGGACTACCAAGTGCTTGGCACTGAAGATCTTCCTCAGGAAGCAAAGATTGACCGGTTTTGGGCCATGCTAGGGAGAGATGGAAATTTCCAGACTCTAGTGCATTTGATGAAAGCACTTTTGTGCGTGCCACACAGCAATGCATCATCAGAGAGGGTGTTCAGCATGGTTAGAAAAATAGTGACAGAGAATAGAACAAGGATGGACAATTCAACCCTTAACTCAACAATGAGTAGATGAGTGTTATGTGTGTGTATATGTGCAAATAAATGAACACTGAAATTCAAGTATTTCTTTTATTTACCGTATTTTCCGCACCATAAGGCGCCCTGGGTTATAAGCCGCGCCTTTAATGAACGGCATATTTCAAAACTTTGTCCACTTATAAGACGCCCCGTGTTATAAGCCGCATCTAACTGCGCTAAAGGAATGTCAAAAAAACAGTCAGATAGGTCAGTCAAACTTTAATAATATATTAAAAACCAGCGTGATGTGGGCGCGCACGGAGTCGTATATCAACATGGACGGAGCTGCGTGAAAAAAGCCACCCGGCCTCTTCGCGTAAACTTACCTTAACCACTCGCTCATCTTTTCTTCATCCATCCCTTCGAGGTCTCTTTTGGCAAGGTCTTCCTTTTGAATATCACCATGGGTGGAAGTTTCTGGCCATTAGCATGGCAAGCTAGAACCACAGTGAAGGATGACTTCTCATTCCCTGTGGTGCGAATATTCACCATACGTGCTCCCGTTGTATCCACAGTGCGGTTCACAGGAATATCAAAAGTCAGTGGAACCTCGTCCATGTTGATAATGTTCTCTGGCCGGATCTTTTTTTCAGCTATCTTGTTTTTACAATATGCACGGAAAGTAGCCAGCTTTTCTTGAAAGTCTTTAGGCAGTTGTTGTGAAATAGTAGTCCGTGTGCGGATGGAGAGATTGCGTCTTTTCATGAACCGGATCCCTGTCGCTTAGTAGGAGCCATTTTGCGGTCTTTACAGATGTAAACACACAAAGGAAATGAAACGTACGGTAATATCCGCGCGCTTCTTCTGCTTCTACGCGGGCGGGTGGTTGCTTACAGTAGAAGAAGAAGCGCTTCCTGTTCTATGGGGGCGGGTGCTTACCTTGGCGGTTGCTTGCGTAGAAGAAGAAGCACTTCCTCTTCTACGGGGAAAAAAGATGGCGGCTGTTTACCGTAGTTGCGAGACCGAAACTTTATGAAAATGAATCTTAATATTAATCCATATATAAAGCGCACCGGGTTATAAGGCGCACTGTCAGCTTTTGAGAAAATTTGTGGTTTTTAGGTGCGCCTTATAGTGCGGAAAATACGGTATATTGTTGCGTTTTGGACCAGTTGTTCCTCCCAGGGAATTCAAGTCACAATTCGCTCCCAAGTTCTTTCCGACACTTAAAGCTGAGTTGAAAAACCACCAGAGACAGAATAGGTATTTTGTTGTATATTCTCAAAGCTTTGCCAATATACATTGATTGAGACCAGTCTAACCATAGAACATTCTATTGCGCCTCCCCAAAATGGTCTTTCTTCCCGATCCCACCACCCTCTCTCTCGTCCCATCTCTGTAGACAAAACAAAATGCTAGTCTAAACACATTCCAAAGAACTCAAGGTTATCACACATAGTATACTTGCTGACAGAGCATCAAGAGAATAAATGGAAAACACGAGCTGTTTTCAAATATGACAAAGAAATGGAAGAAGTACAACTTAAATTCGGATATATGTAAATATCTGCCTCCGACAATTTATATATGTATATACATATATATAAATATAAAATAAAATAAATATATATATATATATATATATATATATATATATATAGCTAGAATTCACTGAAAGTCAAGTATTTCTTAGATATATGTATATATATATATATATATATATATATATATATATATATATGAAATACTTGACTTGGTGAATTCTAGCTGTAAATATACTCCTCCCCTCTTAACCCCGCCCACCCCACCCCCCTCCCCCCAACCTCCCGAAATCGGAGGTCTCAAGGTTGGCAAGTATGTCTTTATGAATGTTATTTCATCATGGATGACAAGGATGCGGTCGGATGCTACCATCCAGTACGATAACGACAAAGAAATAGTCTTTGATGACGATATCAAGCCAAACTTTACAATATTTTAGAAAAGTTCAAAAAGGATTGCTGTTCTGAACGTTTAATAGCTCTTTTTGTTTGAGTTTAACTTCTTCATTCAAATAACTTCATACCTGCCAACTACTCCGGTTTTCCCGTAATTGGTACGGTTTTCATCAACCTATTCCGGGTTACGGTTGCAGTAATAAAAAATACGTTTTTTCATTAATTAAAAAAAAATAAAAAATTTAAGTTTTATTCACGAAATCGCGTAACAACAATGACAATCGACACTGCTTCCCGTAACTTCCTATCGAGCCATTCCGAATGCCATGCGCGAGGCTATTTATAGCACCGCTGCCAAGCACGAGGCACCAGTTGCCATTGTTTCCAAACGAGCGAACGATCATGGAATCAGCCGGAGAAAAATCGCATATGAGTCTTAAACCAAAAAGAAAACTGCAGTCATTCCGTGAAGAATATTCAAAAGCCTATCCGGGAATAATTATCCGTTCCAAAAAGGGTGAAAACTAGGCAAATTGCACCTTGTGCAGACAAGATTTTTCGATCGGACACGGAGGAATTAGCGATGTAAAAGACCACGTTGGGACAAAAAAACACAAGTCTAATGCCGTTGCTAGCGATACAAGTGGAAAACTTTCAACGTTTTTCGTCGCCCAAACAGATTCTTTGGATGTGATAAATGCCGAAGTTTTTTTTACGGAGGCAATAATTGAGCAAACAAAAAGGTAATGACACCAATGTTATCTATTGGAATTGTTTAGTACTGTTATACTGTCAAAAGTGTTTATACTATTTATGCTTTCAAGTCCAAGTTGAAGAAATCTTGTTAAATGTTGACAGCATAACTACCAAAATACAGAAGTATGTCCTTAATATTTTTGCAGTGCTATTTCTGTTGAAAAGTTCAAATGATTACATTAGAGATGTGATGTGCCACTTTTCAAGTGTCTGATGGCTTCAATTAATTTTCATTCATTTTTCATATTTTGAATTCTTTTGAAAGGCTTACAAAAAAACTACATTTGAATTGTAATTCCATGCTATTGACAGGACTATTAATTTTAATGAAGTTAGCTTACCATGTTTACAGTATGATAATTGTGATAGAAATGTGAATTTTAGGCACAGAATATTTTTACAATTGAACAAGGCAGTAGATTATACAAGCTCGGACAGAAAGTTAATAATGACACCAATTTTTTTTTTTTATGGAATTGTTTAGTACTGTTTTACCATTTGTTTACTGTAAAAAGTGTTTATACTTTCAATGAACAAATTGAAGTCTTGTGAAAGGTTGACAGGATAACTGGCATTAACTGTCAAAATAATGTCAAACTATTGAAGTTAGCTTACAGAATAAACATGTCAATCAACCCATATGATTTTTGCTGTAATATTTTTGTTTTGAAAAGTCACTGTGACTGATAGAAAAGTGATGGTTTTAGCAACATTTTAACCTGTCTGAATGCTAATAATCATTTTGCGTCGGGGGGCGAAGCCTGAACCCCCCCACCAGGACTTTGTCCTGGACCTACCGGGGCCTGCGGCCCTTGGACCCTGGCTACTAGGTTTTTCTGATTTCAAAAGTTGGCAGGTATGTAACTTTTGAAACATGTGTTTACCTTCACCAGGGTTAGTTGGTTAGTTAGCAGCATAACTCAAAAAGTTAGGGGCGGGTGTCGATAAAACCTTTAGAAAATGTCAGAAATGTGATAAGTAACAAGTGATTTGATTTTGAGGCTGTTGTGGATCACTGTCCAGATCCAGGGATTTTTAAATAATTCTTTACTTTTGAAAGAATTCTGTACTATTGGGAGCTAGAGCCTCCACGCTTATTTATAGATTAAACTGATTAAACTTTTATTTTCTGTTTATTATTAATTATACAAAGCCCAAAAGCAGTGAAGTTGTCACGTGTAAATGGTAAATAAAAAGAGAATACAACAAATCCTTTTCAACTTATATTCAATTGAATAGACTGCAAAGACAAGATATTTAACGTTCAAACTTTGTTATTTTTTGCAAATATTAGCTCATTTGGAATTAGATGCCTGCAACATGTTTTGAAAAAAGCTGGCACAAGTGGCAAAAAAGAGTGAGAAAGTTGAGGAATGCTCATCAAAGACTTATTTGGAACATCCCACAGGTGAACAGGCTAATTGGGAACAGGTGGGTGCCATGATTGGGTATAAAAGCGGCTTCCGTGAAATGCTCAGTCGTTCACAAACAAGGACGGGGGCGAGGGTCACCACTTTGTCAACAACAAATTGTTTAAGAACAACATTTCTCAACAAGGAATTTAGGGATTTCACCATCTACGCTCCGTAATATCATCAAAAGGTTCGGAGAATCTGGAGAAATCACTGCACGTAAAGCCATGATATTACGGACATTCGATCCCTCAGGCGGTACTGCATCAAAAACCGACACCAGTGTGTAAAGGATATCACCACATGGGCTCAGGAACACTTCAAAAAACCACTGTCGGTAACTACAGTTGGTCGCTACATCTGTAAGTGCAAGTTAAAACTCTACTATGCAAAGCCAAAGCCATTTATCAACAACACCCAGATACGCCGCCGGCTTCTCTTCGTAGTTATACTAACCAGTTGATATTACTGTACTTGTTATTACACTAACCAGATTATATTACTGTACGTGTTATTAAAGTAACCAGCTGATATTACTGTACTTATTATACTAACCAGGGGATATTACTGTACTTGTTACTGTACTAATCAGAGTGGAGTTGAGGATCCAAACTTCGCCTATGACCTGCTGAATGAGCTGACCAGAACGTTCCTGGCGTACGCTGACAACGTGCGAGCACAGGATTCAGCTGCTTACGCCATTCAGGTACTCCAAGTCCCCTTAAAAAGTGAATTGTTGTCAAAGTATTTTCTGTGTAGGAGCTGCTCTCCATCTTTGAGTGTCGTGAAGGTCGCCAGGATTCAGCAGGACGCCGCCTGTGGAGGAGGTTCCCTGAGCACGTCCAGGAGATACTGGAGCCTCACCTGAACAGCAGGTGGCTTTTCACTGGGCTCCCTATTGACTATTGGCTCTTTGACAGGAGACTTGTGTGGTATTGAGTGGCTCTTTGACAGGAGACTTGTGTGGTATTGAGTGGCTCTTTGACAGGAGACCTGTGTGGTATTGAGTGGCTCTTTGACAGGAGACTTGTGTGGTATTGAGTGGCTCTTTGACAGGAGACTTGTGTGGTATTGAGTGGCTCTTTGACAGGAGACTTGTGTGGTATTGAGTGGCTCTTTGACAGGAGACCTGTGTGGTATTGAGTGGCTCTTTGACAGGAGACTTGTGTGGTATTGAGTGGCTCTTTGACAGGAGACTTGTGTTGTATTGAGTGGCTCTTTGACAGGAGACTTGTGTGGTATTGAGTGGCTCTTTGACAGGAGACTTGTGTGGTATTGAGTGGCTCTTTGACAGGAGACTTGTGTGGTATTGAGTGTCTCTTTGACAGGAGACTTGTGTGGTATTGAGTGGCTCTTTGACAGGAGACTTGTGTGGTATTGAGTGGCTCTTTGACAGGAGACTTGTGTGGTGTTTAGTGGCTTTTTGACAGGATACTTGTGTTGTATTGAGTGGCTCTTTGACAGGAGACTTGTGTGTTATTGAGTGGCTCTTTGACAGGAGACTTGTGTGGTATTGAGTGGCTCTTTGACAGGAGACTTGTGTGGTGTTGAGTGGCTCTTTGACAGGAGACTTGTGTGTTATTGAGTGGGGCTCTTTGACAGGAGACTTGTGTGGTATTGAGTGGCTCTTTGACAGGAGACTTGTGTGGTATTGAGTGGCTCTTTGACAGGAGACCTGTGTGGTATTGAGTGGCTCTTTGACAGGAGACTTGTGTGGTATTGAGTGGCTCTTTGACAGGAGACTTGTGTTGTATTGAGTGGCTCTTTGACAGGAGACTTGTGTGGTATTGAGTGGCTCTTTGACAGGAGACTTGTGTGGTATTGAGTGGCTCTTTGACAGGAGACTTGTGTGGTATTGAGTGGCTCTTTGACAGGAGACTTGTGTGGTATTGAGTGTCTCTTTGACAGGAGACTTGTGTGGTATTGACTGGCTCTTTGACAGGAGACTTGTGTGGTATTGAGTGGCTCTTTGACAGGAGACTTGTGTGGTATTGAGTGGCTCTTTGACAGGAGACTTGTGTGGTATTGAGTGGCTCTTTGACAGGAGACTTGTGTGGTATTGAGTGGCTCTTTGACAGGAGACTTGTGTGGTATTGAGTGGCTCTTTGACAGGAGACCTGTGTGGTATTGAGTGGCTCTTTGACAGGAGACTTGTGTGGTATTGAGTGGCTCTTTGACAGGAGACTTGTGTGGTATTGAGTGGCTCTTTGACAGGAGACCTGTGTGGTATTGAGTGGCTCTTTGACAGGAGACCTGTGTGGTATTGAGTGGCTCTTTGACAGGAGACTTGTGTGGTATTGAGTGGCTCTTTGACAGGAGACTTGTGTGGTATTGAGTGGCTCTTTGACAGGAGACTTGTGTGTTATTGAGTGGCTCTTTGACAGGAGACTTGTGTGGTATTGAGTGGCTCTTTGACAGGAGACTTGTGTGTTATTGAGTGGCTCTTTGACAGGAGACTTATGTGTGTGTGCAGGTACACTTGTCTCCTTGTTGAGTGGCACTTTGACAGGTGACTTGTGTGTGTGTGTGTGTGTGTGTGTGTGTGTGTGTGTGTGTGTGTGTGTGTGTGTGTGTGTGTGTGTGTGTGTGTGTGTGTGTGTGTGTGTGTGTGTGTGTGTGTGTGTGTGTGTGCAGGTACAAGAGCAGCCAGAAGGAGGCCAGCGGCTCCAAAGTGAAGAAGCCCATCTACATGAGCAGCAGAGGCAGCAACTTCTCTGATTGGTCGGCCACTTGGGCCACCTACCTCATTAGCAAAGTAAGATGGTCTGCCTACACAACAACTATTACACAACAACTATTACACGACAACTACAGTATTACACAACAACTATTACACAACAACTACAGTATTACACGACAACTACAGTATTACACAACAACTACAGTATTACACAACAACTATTACACGACACCTACAGTATTACACGACAACTATTACACAACAACTACAGTATTACACGACAACTATTACACAACAACTACAGTATTACACGACAACTATTACACAACAACTACAGTATTACATGACAACTATTACACAACAGCTACAGTATCACATGACAACTATAACACAACAACTACAGTATTACATGACAACTATTACACAACAACTACAGTATTACATGACAACTATTACACAACAACTACAGTATTACACGACAACTATTACACAACAACTACAGTATTACACGACAACTATTACACGACAACTACACTATTACACAACAACTATTACACGACAACTACAGTATTACATGACAACTATTACACAACAACTACAGTATTACATGACAACTATTACACAAGAACTACAGTATTACACGACAACTATTACACGACACCTACAGTATTACACGACAACTATTACACAACAACTACAGTATTACATGACAACTATTACACAACAGCTACAGTATCACATGACAACTATAACACAACAACTACAGTATTACATGACAACTATTACACAACAACTACAGTATTACATGACAACTATTACACAACAACTACAGTATTACACGACAACTATTACACGACACCTACAGTATTACACGACAACTACAGTATTACACGACAACTATTACACAACAACTACAGTATTACATGACAACTATTACACAACAGCTACAGTATCACATGACAACTATAACACAACAACTACAGTATTACATGACAACTATTACACAACAACTACAGTATTACACGACAACTATTACACAACAACTACAGTATTACATGACAACTATTACACGACAACTACAGTATTACATGACAACTATTACACGACAACTACAGTATTACATGACAACTATTACACAACAACTACAGTATTACATGACAACTATTACACGCAACTATTACACTACAACTATTACACAACAACTACAGTATTACACAACAACTATTACACGACAACTACACTATTACACAACAACTATTACACGACAACTACAGTATTACACGACAACTACAGTATTACATGACAACTATAACACAACAACTACAGTATTACATGACAACTATTACACAACAACTACAGTATTACATGACAACTATTACACAACAACTACAGTATTACACGACAACTACACTATTACATAACAACTATTACACGACAACTACAGTATTACACGACAACTATTACACGACAACTACACTATTACACGACAACTACAGTATTACATGACAACTATTATACAACAACTACAGTATTACATGACAACTATTACACGACAACTACACTATTACACAACAACTATTACACGACAACTACAGTAACTACAGTATTACTTGACAACTATTACACAACAACTACACTATTACACAACTATTACAAGACAACGACAGTATAACACGACAACTACAGTATTACACGACAACTACAGTATTACACGACAAGTATTAGACAACTATTACACAACAACTATTACACGACAACTACAGTATTACATGACAACTATTACACGACAACTATTACATGACAACTACAGTATTACACGACAAGTATTAGACAACTATTACACAACAACTATTACACGACAACTACAGTATTACATGACAACTATTACACGACAACTACAGTATTACATGACAACTATTACACGACAACTACAGTATTACATGACAACTATTACACGACAACTACAGTATTACCGGTACACAACTATTACACGACAACTACAGTATAACACGACAACTATTACACAACAGCTACGGTATTACACAACAACTACAGTTTTACATGTCAACTATTACATGTCAAATATTACACGACAACTACAGTATTACCCAACAACTATTATATACATTTTTCTGCAAATCTGGACATAGTTGCAACAGTAAGGGTTTCTACAACATCAAACTATATACATATACATATATATATATATATATATATATATATATATATATATATATATATGTATGTATATATATATATATATATATATGTATGTATATATATATACAGTATGCGTATGTATGTGTGTATATATAAACTGTGTATGTGTATATCTATATATGTATGTATATGTACACATACACACACTAAAAAATGTAATCGTTTTTTAGGAGAAAAATGTTTTTTTTAATGCATAATGGAACAATATAAAATAATATTAGCCTGCATTAAGATGAGGGAAGCAATTATTATTTGATGAGCATGAAAGCAGGACTGTGTTCCAGGTGCGACACGAGCTGGCCAGCCGAGTGTTCACCTGCTGCAGTTTCATCATCAAGCACGACTACAAAGTCACCATCTACCTGCTGCCTCACATCCTGCTCTCCATGCTGCTGGGGTGCACTCCTGACCAGCAGAAGGAGGTGCTGCACTCATGCACTCATGCACTCATGCACTCATGCACTCACTGTGTGGCGGACAGGGCAAAGACTTGTTGCAAATATGTTGCAGGTGACAGAGGAGATGCTGACAGTGCTGACAGAGGGTGAGGGGCGTGTCCAGGAGACGTCCTCCAGCCTATCACAGCTGAGCACTCAGACGGTGTTCAGCATGTTGTCTCACCTCACTCAGTGGAGCCGACACCTTCTCTACGGCAAAAGCAAAGCCAACGGTAGGTAGCAATTCTGCTGTGTGAAAGAACTTCATTGTGTCAATCAATGCTCCAAAGACTTTTCTACTATTTATCCATTCAAAAATCTAGTTTTTTACCTTTTTTTATTTATTTTTTGTACCTTTTTTCCCGGAATTACCAAATTTCCATGAAATTCCCACTGAAAAGAATGGGACAGTTCCACAACTCCCACATTTTGTATCCGATCCAAACAGTTCCGACTTCAAAATATTCAGCCTGTTCAGGAATTGTGTGCTCCCTTTCAACAATTATTTTAAAAATTCCCGGATTTCCTACAATTCCCAGTTTTTAGGGACATTTTTCCCATTCAAAATGAATTATCCATTTTTCAAACTTCCACATTTTTCAACCGATTACAACCATTGCACCTTCAAAACATTCAATTCATCCTGGAAATTCAAACAACCATTTTTCCACATTCACCAAATTTCCAGGAATTCCAGTTTTTTTTTCTAACCTTATTTCCAACCTTTTTTAGTGCGATGACTCCTTTCACATTTTTCAACCCACTTCAAGCGTTCCACTGTCAAAACATTCCTCTTAGTCAGGACAAAAAAAACCAAGTTGGTTTAAGAACTTGAAAAATTCCCCAGTTTTCCCAAAATTCCGTCATGCCATTTTTTAATTAAAAAACTGTTACTACTTCAACATTTCTTCACCGATTTAAACAATTCCAACACCAACCCTTTCAGCTCATTCAGGACATTCATGCTGTTAATCATTTTCCAAAAAATCCCGCTTCTCCTAAAATTCCCAAATTTCCAGGAAGTTCCCATTGAATTGAATGGGACATTTTTCCAAGTTCCACAACTCCCACATTTTTTATCCGATCCAAACAGTTCCGACTTCAAAATATTCAGCCTAATATTATTTTAAAAATTCCCGGATTCCCTACAATTCCCAGTTTTTAGGGACATTTTTCCCATTCAAAATGAATTATCCATTTTTCAAACTTCCACAATTCCCACATTTTTCAACCGATTCAAACCACTCCACATTCAACACATTCAATTCGTCCTGGAAATTCAAACCACCATTTTTCCACGTTCAACAAATTTCCAGGAATTCCTGTTTTTTTTCTAACCTGATTTCCAACCTTTTTTTTAGTGCGATGACTCCTTTCACATTTTTCAACCCATTTCAACCGTTCCACTGTCAAAACATTCCTCTTAGTCAGGACAAAAAACCAAGTTGGTTCAGGAACTTAAAAAATTCCCGGTTTTCCCGAAATTCCGTTTTGCAATTTTTTATTAAAAACTGTTACTACTTCAACATTTCTTGACCGATTTAAACAACTCCAACACCAACCAATTCAGCTCATTCAGCACATTAATGATATTAATCATTTTCAAAAAAATCCCGCTTCTCCTAAAATTCCCAAATTTCCAGGAAGTTCCCATTGAAATGAATGGGAAATTTTTCCAAGTTCCACAACTCCCACATTTTTTTATCCGATCCAAACAGTTCCGAATTCAAAATATTCAGCCTGTTCAGGAATTGTGTGCTCCCTTTCAACAATTATTTTAAAAATTCCCGGATTTCCTACAATTCCCCGTTTTTAGGGACATTTTTCCCATTCAAAATGAATTATCCATTTTTCAAACTTCCATATTTTTCAACCGATTCCAACCATTGCACCTTCAAAACATTCAATTCATCCTGTAAATTCAAACAACCATTTTTCCACATTAACCAAATTTCCAGGAATTCCTGTTTTTTTTTCTAACCTTATTTCCAACCTTTTTTAGTGCGATGACTCCTTTTACATTTTTCAACCCACTTCAAGCGTTCCACTGTCAAAACATTCCTCTTACTCAGGACAAAAAAAAACAAGTTGGTTTAAGAACTTGAAAAATTCCCCGGTTTTCCCAAAATTCCGTCATGCCATTTTTTAATTAAAAAACTGTTACTACTTCAACATTTCTTCACCGATTTAAACAATTCCAACACCAACCTATTCAGCTCATTCAGGACATTCATGCTGTTAATCATTTTCCAAAAAATCCAGCTTTTCCTAAAATTCCCAAATTTCCAGGAAGTTCCCATTGAAATGAATGGGACATTTTTCTAAGTTCCACAACTCCCACATTTTTGTATCACCGTTCCACTGTGAAAACATTCCTTTTAGTCTGGACAAAAAAACAAGTTGGTTTAAGAACTTGAAAAATTCCCGGTTTTCCCGATATTCCGTCATATCATTTTTCTATTAAAAAACTGTTACTACTTCAACATTTCTTGACCGATTTAAACAATTCCATCACCAACCAATTCAGGACATTCATGCTATTAATCTTTTTTTTTTTTTTAATCCCGCGTTTCCCAAAATTCCCAAATTTCCAGGAAGTTCCTATTGAAATGAATGGGACATTTTTCTAAGTTCCACAACTCCCACATTTTTTTATCCTGTTCAAACCGTTTCAACTTCAAAATATTCATCCTGTTCAGGAATTGTTCGCTCTACTTCCAACAATTATTTTAAAAATTCCCGGATTTCCTACAATTCCCAGTTTTTTGGGACATTTTCCCCATTCAAAATGAATTAAACATTTTTCAAACTTCCACAATTGCCACATTTTTCAACCGATTCAAACCATTCCACCTTCAACACATTCAATTCGTCCTGGAAATTAAAACCACAATTTTTTCACGTTCAACAAATTTCCAGGAATTCCTGTTTTTTTCCTAACCTTATTTCCAACCTTTTTTTAGTGCGATGACTCCTTTCACATGTTTCAACCATTCCACTGTCAAAACATTCCTCTGAGTCAGGACAAAAAAAAACAAGTTGGTTTAAGAACTTGAAAAATTCCCCGGTTTTCCCAAAATTCCGTCATGCCATTTTTTAATTAAAAAACTGTTACTACTTCAACATTTCTTCACCGATTTAAACAATTCCAACACCAACCTATTCAGCTCATTCAGGACATTCATGCTGTTAATCATTTTCCAAAAAATCCAGCTTTTCCTAAAATTCCCAAATTTCCAGGAAGTTCCCATTGAAATGAATGGGACATTTTTCTAAGTTCCACAACTCCCACATTTTTGTATCACCGTTCCACTGTGAAAACATTCCTTTTAGTCTGGACAAAAAAACAAGTTGGTTTAAGAACTTGAAAAATTCCCGGTTTTCCCGATATTCCGTCATATCATTTTTCTATTAAAAAACTGTTACTACTTCAACATTTCTTGACCGATTTAAACAATTCCATCACCAACCAATTCAGGACATTCATGCTATTAATCTTTTTTTTTTTTTTTATCCCGCGTTTCCCAAAATTCCCAAATTTCCAGGAAGTTCCTATTGAAATGAATGGGACATTTTTCTAAGTTCCACAACTCCCACATTTTTTTATCCTGTTCAAACCAACTTCAAAATATTCAGCCTGTTCAGGAATTGTGCGCTCTACTTCAACAATTACTTTAAAAATTCCTGGATTTCCTACAATTCCCAGTTTTTAGGGACATTTTTCCCATTCAAAATGAATTATCCATTTTTCAAACTTCCACAATTCCACATTTTTCAACCGATTCAAACCATTCCACATTCAACACATTCAATTCGTCCTGGAAATTCAAACCACAATGTTTCCACGTTCAACAAATTTCCAGGAATTCCTGTTTTTTTTCTAACCTGATTTCCAACCTTTTTTTAGTACGATGACTCCTTTCACATTTTTCAACCCATTTCAACCGTTCCAACATCAAAACATTCCTCTGAGTCAGGACATAAAAACAAGTTGTTTTAGGAACTTAAAAAATTCCCGGTTTTCCTGAAATTCCGTTATGCAATTTTTTTATTAAAAACTGTTACTAGTTCAACATTTCTTGACCGATTTAAACAATTCCAACACCAACCAATTCAGCTCATTCAGCACATTAATGATATTAATCATTTTCAAAAAAATCCCGCTTCTCCTAAAATTCCCAAATTTCTAGGAAGTTCCCATTGAATTGAATGGGACATTTTTCCAAGTTCCACAACTCCCACATTTTTTATCCGATCCAAACAGTTCCGACTTCAAAATATTCAGCCTAATATTATTTTAAAAATTCCCGGATTTCCTACAATTCCCAGTTTTTAGGGACATTTTTCCCATTCAAAATGAATTATCCATTTTTCAAACTTCCACATTTTTCAACCGATTACAACCATTGCACCTTCAAAACATTCAATTCATCCTGGAAATTCAAACAACCATTTTTCCACATTCACCAAATTTCCAGGAATTCCTGTTTTTTTTTCTAACCTTATTTCCAACCTTTTTTAGTGCGATGACTCCTTTCACATTTTTCAACCCACTTCAAGCGTTCCACTGTCAAAACATTCCTCTTAGCCAGGACAAAAAAACAAGTTGGTTTAAGAACTTGAAAAATTCCCCAGTTTTCCCAAAATTCCGTCATGCCATTTTTTAATTAAAAAACTGTTACTACTTCAACATTTCTTCACCGATTTAAACAATTCCAACACCAACCCTTTCAGCTCATTCAGGACATTCATGCTGTTAATCATTTTCCAAAAAATCCCGCTTTTCCTAAAATTCCCAAATTTCCAGGAAGTTCCCATTGAAATGAATGGGACATTTTTCTAAGTTCCACAACTCCCACATTTTTGTATCACCGTTCCACTGTCAAAATATTCCTTTTAGTCTGGACAAAAAAACAAGTTGGTTTAAGAACTTGAAAAATTCCCGGTTTTCCCGATATTCCGTCATATAATTTTTCTATTAAAAAACTGTTACTACTTCAACATTTCTTGACCGATTTAAACAATTCCATCACCAACCAATTCAGGACATTCATGCTATTAATCTTTTTTTTTTTTTTTAATCCCGCTTTTCCCAAAATTCCCAAATTTCCATTAAGTTCCCATTGAAATGAATGGGACATTTTTCTAAGTTCCACAACTCCCACATTTTTTTATCCTGTTCAAACCAACTTCAAAATATTCAGCCTGTTCAGGAGTTGTGCGCTCTACTTCAACAATTATTTTAAAAATTCCCGGATTTCCTACAATTCCCAGTTTTTAGGGACATTTTCCCCATTCAAAATGAATTAAACATTTTTCAAACTTCCACAATTGCCACATTTTTCAACCGATTCAAACCATTCCACCTTCAACACATTCAATTCGTCCTGGAAATTCAAACCACCATTTTTTCACCTTCAACAAATTTCCAGGAATTCCTGTTTTTTTTCTAACCTTATTTCCAACCTTTTTTAGTGCGATGACTCCTTTCACATTTTTCAAGCGTTCCACTGTCAAAACATTCCTCTGAGTCAGGACAAAAAAAAACAAGTTAGTTTAAGAACTTGAAAAATTCCCCGGTTTTCCCAAAATTCCGTCATGCCATTTTTTAATTAAAAAACTGTTACTACTTCAACATTTCTTCACCGATTTAAACAATTCCAACACCAACCCATTGAGCTCATTCAGGACATTCATGCTGTTAATCATTTTCCCAAAAAATCCCGCTTTTCCTAAAATTCCCAAATTTCCAGGAAGTTCCCATTGAAATTAATGGAACATTTTTCCAAGTTCCACAACTCTCACATTTTTGTATCACCGTTCCACTGTCAAAACATTCCTTTTAGTCTGGACAAAAAAACAAGTTGGTTTAAGAACTTGAAAAATTCCCGGTTTTCCCGATATTCCGTCATATCATTTTTCTATTAAAAAACTGTTACTACTTCAACATTTCTTGACCGATTTAAACAATTCCATCACCAACCAATTCAGGGCATTCATGCTATTAATCTTTCTTTTTTTTTTTTTAATCCCGCGTTTCCCAAAATTCCCAAATTTCCAGGAAGTTCCCATTGAAATGAATGGGACATTTTTCTAAGTTCCACAACTCCCAAATTTTTTTATCCTGTTCAAACCAACTTCAAAATATTCAGCCTGTTCAGGAATTGTTCGCTCTACTTCCAACAATTATTTTAAAAATTCCCGGATTTCCTACAATTCCCAGTTTTTAGGGACATTTTCCCCATTCAAAATGAATTAAACATTTTTCAAACTTCCACAATTGCCACATTTTTCAACCGATTCAAACCATTCCACCTTCAACACATTCAATTCGTCCTGGAAATTCAAACCACCATTTTTTCACCTTCAACAAATTTCCAGGAATTCCTGTTTTTTTTCCTAACCTTATTTCCAACCTTTTTTAGTGCGATGACTCCTTTCACATTTTTCAACCGTTCCACCGTCAAAACATTCCTCTTAGTCAGGACAAAAAAAAAATGTTCCCGAAATTCCGTAATACCATTTTTCAATTAAAAAACTGTTACTACTTCAACATTTCTTGACCGATTTAAACAATTCTAACACCAACCAATTCAGCTCATTTAGGACATTGCTGCTATTAATCATTTTCCCAAAAATCCCGCTTTTCCCCAAATTCCCAAATTTCCAGGAAGTTCCCATTGAAATGAATGGGACATTTTTCTAAGTTCCACAACTCCCACATTTTTTTATCCTGTTCAAACCAACTTCAAAATATTCAGCCTGTTCAGGAATTGTTCGCTCTACTTCCAACAATTATTTTAAAAATTCCCGGATTTCCTACAATTCCCAGTTTTTAGGGACATTTTCCCCATTCAAAATGAATTAAACATTTTTCAAACTTCCACAATTGCCACATTTTTCAACCGATTCAAACCATTCCACCTTCAACACATTCAATTCGTCCTGGAAATTCAAACCACCATTTTTTCACCTTCAACAAATTTCCAGGAATTCCTGTTTTTTTTCCTAACCTTATTTCCAACCTTTTTTAGTGCGATGACTCCTTTCACATTTTTCAACCGTTCCACCGTCAAAACATTCCTCTTAGTCAGGACAAAAAAACAATTTTCCCGAAATTCCGTAATACCATTTTTCAATTAAAAAACTGTTACTACTTCAACATTTCTTGACCGATTTAAACAATTCTAACACCAACCAATTCAGCTCATTTAGGACATTGCTGCTATTAATCATTTTCCCAAAAATCCCGCTTTTCCCCAAATTCCCAAATTTCCAGGAAGTTCCCATTGAAATGAATGGAACATTTTTCCAAGTTGCACACTTCCCACATTTTTCAAGCTATTCAAAGCATTCCAACATCAACACATTCCACTCATCCTGGACATTCTAACTAACACTTTCCCAAGTTCCAAACCAAATTCCAGTTTTTCCTGGAAATTCCAACTCTTCAACATTGAAACTATTCTTACATTCATGCTACATTCTGTCAGCATGTGACTTCAACTTCAGCATTGGAACATTCACACGCAATCCCTTCAGGAATGGCCTCATGTAGTATAATAATATTGTTCCGCAGAAAGTGGGGAGTACCAGCGTGTGGCGGCCTTCCTCAAGGGTATTCCACAAGACGTCATGGCCAAAGCTTCGCTGCGCTCCAAGGCGTACACCCGGGCACTCATGCACTTTGAAGCACACATCCTGGAAAACAAGGAAAACGTCCAGGACCACCTCACCTTCCTGCAGGTAAAGACGGAGCAGAGAAGCGCTGATTTCACGGTGACATCTCGGACTTTTGTGTCGTCAGACGCTGTACGCCGCCATGCACGAGCCCGACGGCGTTACAGGGGTCAACACCCTCAGGAGGGAGGAGCCGTCGCTACGGGAACAGATACTGGAACACGAGAGCATCGGTCTCCTCCGGGACGCCACCGCCTGCTACGACCGGGCCATCCAGCTGGAGTCGGACCAGGTTCTACGTCCGGTCCCCAAACATTCCTCAATGTGCGCCTCGTTCATTGTAATCTTCTTGGCTGTCAGATCGCTCACTACCACGGGGTCATGACCTCTATGCTGGGGCTGGGCCAGCTGTCCACCGTCATCACGCAGGTTAATGGAGTGCTGGCCAACAAGTACGTACTTTGACTCCATTTAAAGACATGAACATTAATACAAAACCCAAACCCAGCGAAGTTGTCAGGTTGTGTAAATGGTAAATAAAAAGAGAATACAACAAATCCTTTTCAACTTATATTCAATTGAATAGACTGCAAAGACAAGATATTTCATGTTCACACTGAGAAACTTTATTTTTGCCAATAATCATGAACGTAGAATTTAATGGCAGCATTTCTACCACTGTGTTACATGGCCTTTCCTTTTAACAACACTCAGTAAAGGCTTGGGAACTGAGGAGACACATTTTTGAAGTGGAATTCTTTCCCATTCTTGCTTGATGTACAGCTTAAGTTGTTCCTTCTGCTATTTTAGCCTTCACACATTTTCAATGTCTGGACTACAGGCAGGCCAGTCTAGTACCCGCACTCTTTTACTACGAAGCCACGCTGTTGTAACACCTGGCTTGGCATTGTCTTGCTGAAATAAGCAGGGGCGTCCATGATAACAACATATGTTGCTCCAAAAGCTGTATGTACCTTTCAGCATTAATGGTGCCTTCACAGATGTGTAAGTCACCCATGTCTTGGCCACTAATACACCCCCGTACCATCACACATGCTGACTTTTACACTTTCACCCTAGAACAATCCGGATGGTTCTTTTCCGCTTTGGTCCGGAGGACACGACGTCCACAGTTTCCAAAAACAATTTGAAATGTGGACTCGTCAGACCACAGAACATTTTTCCACTTTGCATCAGTCCATCTTAGATGAGCTCGGGCCTGGCGAAGTCGACAGCATTTTTCTGGGTGTTGTTGATAAATGGCTTTGGCTTTGCATAGTAGAGTTTTAACTTGCACTTACAGATGTTGCGACCAACTGTAGTTACTGACAGTGGTTTTCTGAAGTGTTCCTGAGCCCATGTGGTGATATCCTTTACACACTAATGTGGCTTTTTGATGCAGTACCGCCTGAGGGATCCTAGGTGTGTAATATCATGGCTTACGTGCAGTGATTTCTCCACATTCTCTGAACCTTTTGATGATATTACGGAGCGTAGATGGTGAAATCCCTAAATTCCTTGTTGAGAAATGTTGTTCTTAAACAATTTTCTCAGGCATTTGTTGACAAAGTGGTGACCCTCGCCCCCGTCCTTGTTTGTGAATGACTGAGCATTTCATGGAAGCTACTTTTATACCCAATCATGGCACCCACCTGTTCCCAATTAGCCTGTTCACCTGTGGGATGTTCCAAATAAGTCTTTGATGAGCACTCCTCAGCTTTCTCACTCTTTTTTGCCACTTGTGCCAGCTTTTTTTTTTGCATCAAATTCCAAATGAGCTAATATTTGCAAAAAATAAAGTTTTCCAGTTCCAACGTCTTTGCAGTCTATTCAATTAAAGTTGAAAAGGATTTGCAAATTATGATCAGGATCTTTCTATGTGGAGTTTGCATGTTCTCCCCGTGACTGCGTGGGTTCCCTCCGGCTTCCTCCCACCTACAAAGACATGCACCTGGGGATAGGCCCCTCCCACCTACAAAGACATGCACCTGGGGATAGGCCCCTCCCACCGCCAAAGATATGCACCTGGGGATAGGCCCCTCCCACCTACAAAGACATGCACCTGGGGATAGGCCCCTCCCACCTACAAAGACATGCACCTGGGGATAGGCCCCTCCCACCGCCAAAGACATGCACCTGGGGATAGGTTGATTGGCAACACTAAATGGTCCCTAGTGTGTGAATGTGAGTGGGAATGTTGTCTGTCTATCTGTGTTGGCCCTGTGATGAGGTGGCGACTTGTCCAGGGTGTACACCGCCTTCCGCCCGGATGCAGCCCCCCGTGACCCCGTAAGGGACAAGCGGAAAAAAATGGATGGACAGTTGGAGTCTGTTTTTATTTACGATTTACACAACGTGCCAACGTCACTCGTTTTGGGTTTTGTACAGCAAACAAAATATTATTTTCAAATCTGACAAGAATTGCAGAAAAAGTTTAAAAAAAACATCAAGAAACGTTATATTATTATGAATGCAATTACAAGTTTCAAACATTTTGTAACATTTTACACAACAAATGAATTGATGTTTGTGTGATTCCTGCTGATATCGTATCAGAGTAATCCTCTTCATCAGTATCGGCCAGTGACGTGATGGCTGGTGAGGCACTGACTTCATCACAGTCAGATTTACAAACATATGAACCCTAAAGAGTATCTTATTCACCATTTGATTGGCAGCAGTTAACGGGTTATGTTTAAAAGCTCATACCAGCATTCTTCCCTGCTTGGCACTCAGCATCAAGGCTTGGAATTGGGGGTTAAATCACCAAAAATGATTCCCGGGCGCGGCGCCGCTGCTGCCCACTGCTCCCCTCACCTCCCAGGGGGTGATCAAGGGGATGGGTCAAATGCAGACGACAAATTTCATTACACCTAGTGTGTGTGTGACAATCATTGCTACTTTAACTTAACTTTAACTTTACACATACAAACTGTAGCACACAAAAAAGCACATTTAATTAAAAAAAACGTTATTATGGTCTTACCTTTACTTAGAAATGAAGTCCATGCGCCGCAACTAAAGCCCTCACTTAAACTTTCCACGTGCAAGATTGAATCTATTTAAAAAAGTGTAACCGAGGGTTTATAAATGTCGCCTATACTGTATGAAACTACAAAATAACAAACACGGAGGCTCCAGTTTACACGAGGACCACTTTATTTACCTTCTTTCAAAAACCTCCGCAACGTGACATCACTTCCGCTCTTAGCGCCTTCAAAATAAGAGCTCAAGGCATATACTGTATAACAGCGCATAACAGGAACTTAACATCACAAAGAGGAAAGCCCATGAAAATAGGTTACAAACGTTATTTAATAAGAAGCCAAAAAGTGCAAAAACAATAATGTTCATGTTGGAGGAGTTGTGAATTAGATACACCTGCAGTCTGCAGGTGTACCTAATGTTGTGGCCCTGCAGTCATTCACAACTCCTCCAACACGAACATTATTGTTTTTGCACTTTTTGGCTTCTTATGAAATAACTTTTTAAAATAGATTCAATCTTGCACGTGGAAAGTTTAAGTGTGGGCTTTAGTTGATACAACAATTCTACGGCGGGGGTGCAGGAGGCGGGGCTACTGGAGCCTCAGCCAGTGCGTCTTTTGCAGCCATTTTATGATCGCTCAGCACAAGAAATACGTTACACACATACAGTTGTTGACAAAATACACTGTACATTATATACCTCAGCTAACTAAACTATGGAAATGTATAATATAGTTCATATAGCAATACAGTCTCACTGCACAGCAGGCCAGCAGTTAGCCGAGTCCGGAATCCATGTTGAGGCACTGAGTGACGTGCCTCAACTGGCTGCTGTTCACCGCACCGTCTCTTCTCAGTATTTGAACGGCAAATGTGAAAATTCAGCGATTTTGAATAAAAATAATCTAAAACTGGTGAAGTTAAATGGAAAATAACTTTATAGTATAATCACTGGATACATATAACAATTTAATTATTATTTTTTCTTTTTAAATTTTTTTTCTTTCCACGTCACTGGTATCGGCCAATACTTAAGGCTCCAACTAGCCTACAGACATGACATAAAACGGTTGTTGACATAACTTATAACCACCGACTTGAGTAGGTTCCGCTGTGCTTACTTGCTGGACGTTCATTAGGGACAAGCTAATAATAAAATGTGTTTAATGTGCGCACTTTTAGGCACCAGTGGACTTCAGAGCTCAACACGTACAGAGTGGAGGCTGCCTGGAAGCTGGGAAAATGGGACCTGCTGGAGGACTACTTGACTTGGGGTAATGAATCCAACTCCAGGACGCCAACAAAAGCAAATAACTAATCAGTGCTGGGTCAAAAGGCAATAACATCTGTGGCTGTAGGCAAACTCCTGATTTGTATTGACTACACCAGGGGTCGGCAACCTTTACCACTCAAAGAGCCATTTTGACCCGTTTCCACAAATTAAAGAAAACAATGGGAGCCACAAAACTCTTTTGAAATTTAAAATGAAATAACACTACATACAAAGTTTTTTTTTGCTTTGTGCTATATAAAATGGCTGCAAAAGACGCACTGGCTGAGGCTCCAGTAGCCCCGCCTCCTGCACCCCCGCCGTAGAATTGTTGTATCAACTAAAGCCCACACTTAAACTTTCCACGTGCAAGATTGAATCTATTTAAAAAAATGATTTCATAAGAAGCCAAAAAGTGCAAAAACAATAATGTTTGTGTTGGAGGAGTTGTGAATGACTGCAGGGCCACAACATCAGGGGTCTCAGACACGCGGCCCGCACCTTAATATGGAAATGTAATGTTAGTGCGGCCGGCGAGTTTTATATGAAGGGCACTTGACAGCGTCACACTTGTCAACCCTCCCAATTTTTCCGGTAGACTCCCGAATTTCAGGGAAACTATTCTCTCGAATGTATGCTGATTTCCACCCAAACAACAATAATAAGGGCGTGCCGTGATGTCACTACCTTTAGCGCCCTCTGCGGCTTGAACAAACAGCTTGCCAGCCCAGTTACGTGTTATATGAGGCTTCTGCAGACACAGTGAATGCCACGCATACTTGGTTAACAGCCATACAGATCACACTGAGGGTGGCGATATAAACAACTTTAACACTCTTACTAATATGCGCCACACTGTGAACCCACACCAAACAAGAATGACAAACACATTTCGGGAGAACATCCGTACCGTAACACAACAGAACAAATACCCAGAATCCCATGCATCCCTAACTCTTCCGGGCTACTTTATACACCCCCGCTACCACCAAAGCCCGCCACCCCAACCCTGCCCCCTACACACATCGACAACACCCCCCCCCCCCCCCCCCCCCCACCCCCCGTGCGTAGATTGAGGTGGGCGGGGTTTGGTGGTAGCAGGGTGTGTAATGTTGGGGCGGCATGGCGTAGTGGGTAGAGCAACCGTGCCAGAAACCTGAGGGTTGCAGGTTCGCTCCCCGCCTCTTACCATCCAAAAAAATCGCTGCCGTTGTGTCCTTGGGCGGGACACTTCACCCTTTGCCCCCGGTGCCACTCACACCGGTGAATTGAATGATGAATGATAGGTGGTGGTCGGAGGGGCCGTTGGTGCAAATTGCAGCCACGCTTCCGTCAGTCTACCCCAGGGCAGCTGTGGCTATGAAAGTAGCTTACCACCACCAGGTGTGAATGAATGATGGGTTCTACATGTAAAGCGACTTTGGGTACTTAGAAAAAGCGCTATATAAATCCCAGTTATTATTATTATTAATGTAGCCCGGAAGAGTTAGGGATGCATGGGATTCTGGGTATTTGTTCTGTTGTGTTTATGTTGTGTTACGGTGTGGATGTTCTCCCGAAATGTGATTGTCATTCTTGTTTGGTGTGGGTTCACAGTGTGGCGCATATTAGTAAGAGTGTTATAGTTGTTTATACGGCCGCCGTCAGTGTGATCTGTATGGCTGTTGAACAAGTATGCCTTGCTGTCACTTAGTGTGTGCGCAGACAAAATGTGACTGGGCCGGCACGCTGTTTCTTAGGTGAAAAAGCGGACGCGACGACAGGTTGTAGAGGACGCAAAATGCAGTGCCGTCACGGCACGCCCTCAATTTTGTTGTCCGGGTGAAAATCGGAGAATGTTTGCCCTGGGAGAGGCAGTGAAATCCGGAAGTCTCCCGGAAAAATCGGGAGGGTTGGCAAGAATGCAGCTGAGCCGCATCAGAGTGGTCAAAGAGCCGCATGCGGCTCCGGAGCCGCGGGTTGCCGACCCCTGGACTACACAGTAGGGAGGTCCAAATAACAATATTTTGGTACCGGTACCAAAATGTATTTTGATACTTCTCAAAATAAAGGGGACCACATAAAAAAAATCATTTTTGTCTTAATTTTAACAAAAAATCTTACGATACATTAAACATATGGTTCTTATTACACTCAAAAAACAATTTTAGAAGCAGTTAACGTGTCACATTCCTAGTTTAATGACTCTAAGGCTGCAGAATTAGACAAAAAAAGTGTAATATTAGCTGGGAAACGTTGCCACGTTAATGTTAGCATACTAGCATGCTAACGTTAAGAAGCTAGCACATGGCTGGGTAAGAAGAAATACCAAAATGCAGTATTTGTTGGTGTGGACATAGAAAGTCGCAAAAAAAAGCTAGCATAAAACGTTAGCATGCTAACATGAGAGACGCTAGCAACAAAAAGCTAGCATGCCAACGTTCTCACAAGTATGCTAACAGTTAAGTTAGCCAAGTGTGTGAACAAAATGAGACGTGAAAGTATGGCTGAGCTACAAGAGGAGGTCATCTTGTCTTTTTGGCGTTTGTCTCGGAGCAATCGTTCATTAAAATTAATGTACCCATTAAATTGGCCCTTTTAAAAAAAAAAATTGTGAATAGCGTTGCCATGGTAACACGTAATGTTTCCAATTTAAAGTACCCCCATCGGCGCGACCGAGACCTTCCAGACGGTATAACATATGTGGGGGTTCGTTGGCCGGATCGTCGCGTATTAAGCGTAAGAGAAATGTAATAATAACATTTGAAGTATGAGGAATAATAATATGGGCTGCTTGCATTGCAGCAGGCCCATAATTCAAATGCATGCAACACATTGGGCTTTTTTTTATTGCACTCTTAGAACAATTTAATTTGTATATATTACACATAGCCTAACGTTCACGACACATCACCTGCATGTTTCCTCACATCATTAACTCTCAGTCACAGCAGCTGATGGACGCTGTATTGAGAAAATAAAAGCATCTCCTTGGCTGTATACTTTTAGTGTGGGGACAATATTGTCCACACCTGTCTCCATCTAAACACAGCGGTGCGCTCTTAAACGCACGGCGGGAGGCGAGGGAAAATGACGTTAAACCAAGCGCTTGGCTCCGTTTACTCCGAGGGGAAATCTCCTGAGCAAGGTCCGTGTAGTTAGTTCGCCATGATTATCAAGCCAAACGACGCGAGTGCACATCCGCCTGACTTCCTGTTGCCTAAAATGCATTAATAAATTTTATTTGTGTATTTTCCAGACCATCAGTCCAGCACGTGGGGGGTGCGAATGGGACAGTTGCTGCTGGCCGCCAAGACACGAGATACTGCTGCCTTTTACGAGAAGCTGAAGCTGGTGAGGAAGGAGCAGGTTGACCCTTTGTCTGCCGCCAGCTACGAGTGTGGAACCTACCAGAGAGGATATGAATACATCGTCAGGTATGTCAGCGCCTGGTACTGTATGTGTTAGGTATTTTTAAGTATGTCATTGTCATGTATGTGTTAGGTATGTCATTATTAGGTATGTATCAGCTATGTTAGGCATGTCATCGTCATGTATGTATTAGGTATGTATCAGGTATTTTAGGTATGTCATTGTCAGGTATGTAATTATTAGGTATGTGTCAGGTATGTCATCGTCATGTATGTATCAGGTATTTTAGGTATGTCATTGTCAGGTATGTGTTAGGTATTTTAGGTATGTCATCGTCACGTGTGTATTAGGTATGTTAGGTATGTCATCATCGGGTATCTGTTAGGTATGTCATTGTCAGGTATGTATCAGGTATGTTAGGTATGTCATCGTCATGTATGTATTAGGTATGTCATTGTCAGGTATGTGTTAGGTATTTTAGGTATGTCATCGTTACGTCTGTATTAGGTATGTTAGATATGTCATCATCGGTTATCTGTTAGGTATGTCATTGTCAGGTATGTATCAGGTATGTCATCGTCATGTATGTGTCAGGTATTTTAGGTATATCATTGTCAGGTATGTGTTAGGTATTTTAGGTATGTCATCGTCACGTATGTATTAGGTATGTCATCATCAGGTATCTGTTAGGTATGTCATTGTCAGGTATGTATTAGGTATGTTAGGTATGTCATCGTCGGGTATGGTAGGTATGTCATCGTCAGGTATGTGTTAGGTATGTCGTCAGGTATGTATTAGTAATGTTAGGTATGTCATCGTCATGTATGTATTAGGTATGTATCAGGTATTTTAGGTATGTCATTGTCATGTATGTGTTAGGTATGTCATTATTAGGTATGTATCAGGTATGTTAGGTATGTCATCGTCATGTATGTATTAGGTATGTATCAGGTATTTTAGGTATGTCATTGTCAGGTATGTGTTAGGTATGTAATTATTAGGTATGTACCAGGTATGTTAGGTATGTCATCGTCATGTATGTATCAGGTATTTTAGGTATGTCATTGTCAGGTATGTGTTAGGTATTTTAGGTATGTCATCGACACATGTGTATTAGGTATGTTAGGTATGTCATCATCGGGTATCTGTTAGGTATGTCATTGTCAGGTATGTATCAGGTATGTTAGGTATGTCATTGTCATGCATGTATTAGGTATGTATCAGGTATTTTAGGTATGTCATTGTCAGGTATGTCATCGTCACGTGTGTATTAGGTATGTTAGATATGTCATCATCAAGTATCTGTTAGGTATGTCATTGTCAGGTATGTATCAGATATGTTAGGTATGTATCAGGTATTCTAGGTATATCATTGTCAGGTATGTGTTAGGTATTTTAGGTATGTCATCGTCACGTATGTATTAGGTATGTCACCATCAGGTGTCTGTTTGGTATGTCATTGTCAAGTATGTGTTAGGTATGTCATCGTTGGGTATGTATTAGGTATGGTAGGTATGTCATCGTCAGGTATGTGGTCAGGTGTGTATTAGTAATGTTAGGAATGTCATCGTCAGGTATGTTGGGTACGTCATTAAAAGGTATCGTATTTTTCGGAGTATAAGTCGCACCGGAGTATAAGTCGCACCTGCCGAAAATGCATAATAAAGAAGGAAAAAAACATATATAAGTCGCACTGGAGCCCGGCCAAACTATGAAAAAAACTGCGACTTATAGTCCGAAAAATACGGTATGTATCATGTATTTTAGGTATGTCATTGTCAGGTATGTTAGGTATGTCATCATCAGGTATTTATTAAGTATGTTAGATATATCATCATCAGGTATCTATTAGGTATGTTAGGTGTGATATCGTCAGGTATCTGTTAGGTATGTCATTGTCAGGTATGTTAGGTATGTCATCATCAGGTATCTGTTAGGTATATCATTGTTAGGTATGTCATCGTCGGGTATGTATTAGGTATGCTAAGTATGTCATCGTCAGGTATGTGTTAGGTATGTCGTCAGGTATGTATTAGTAATGATAGGTATGTCATCGTCAGGTATGTATTAGTAACGTTAGGTATGTCATCGTCAGGTATGTATTAGTAATGTTAGGTATGTCATTATTAAGTATTTATCAGGTATTTTAGGTATGTCATTGGCAGGTATGTCATTGTCAGGTATTTATCAGGTATTTTAGGTATGTCATTGTCAGGTATGTGTCAGGTATGTCATTGTCAGGTATGTATTAGGTATTTTAGGTATGTCATAGTCAAGTATGTATTAGGTATGTTAGTTATGTCGTCATCATAAGGTATCTATTAGGTATGTTAGGTGTGATATCGTCAGGTATCTGTTAGGTATGTCATTGTCAGGTATGTATTAGGTATGCTAGGTATGTCATCGTCAGGTATGTATTAGGTATGCTAAGTATGTCATCGTCAGGTATGTGTTAGGTATGTCGTCAGGTATGTATTAGTAATGTTAGGTATGTCATCGTCAGGTATGTATCAGTAATGTTAGGTATGTCATCGTTAGGTATGTATTAGTAATCTTTGGTATATCATCATCAGGTATGTTGGGTATGTCATTATTAGGTGTGTATCAGGTATTTTAGGTATGTGTCAGGTATGTATTAGGTATTTTAGGTATGTCATCGTCAAGTATGTATTAGGTATGTTAGTTATGTCATCATAAGGTATCTATTAGGTATGTTAGGTGTGATATCGTCAGGTATCTGTTAGGTATGTCATTGTCAGGTATGTATTAGGTATGCTAGGTATGTCATCGTCAGGTATGTATTAGGTATGCTAAGTATGTCATCGTCAGGTATGTGTTAGGTATGTCGTCAGGTATGCATTAGTAATGTTAGGTATGTCATCGTCAGGTATGTATCAGTAATGTTAGGTATGTCATCGTTAGGTATGTATTAGTAATCTTAGGTATATCATCATCAGGTATGTTGGGTATGTCATTATTAGGTATGTATCAGGTATTTTAGGTATGTGTCAGGTATGTATTAGGTATGTCATCGTCAAGTATGTGTTAGGTATATAATCATCAGGTATCTATTAGGTATGTTAGGTGTGATATCGTCAGGTATCTGTTAGGTATGTCATCGTCAGGTATGTATTAGGTATGTTAGGTATGTCATCATCAGGTATGTATTAGGTATGCTAAGTATGTCATCGTCAGATATGTGTTAGATATGTCATTGTCAGGTATGTCATCAAGTATGTATTAGTACTGTTAGGTATCTCACCGTCAGGTATGTATTAGTAATGTTAGGTATGTCATCGTCAGAACCAGCAAGAGATGTCATATATCACATACACCAACGTAATAGATGTCATATATCACATACAACAATGTAATAGATGTCATATATCACATACAACAATGTAATAGATGTCATATATCACATATAACAATGTAATGGATGTCATATATCACATACAACAATGTAATAGATGTCATATATCACATACAACAATGTAATAGATGTCATATATCACATACAACAACGTAATAGATGTCATATATCACATACAACAATGTAATAGATGTCATATATCACATACAACAATGTAATAGATGTCATATATCACATACAACAATGTAATAGATGTCATATATCACATACAACAATGTAATAGATGTCATATATCACATACAACAATGTAATAGATGTCATATATCACATACAACAATGTAATAGATGTCATATATCACATACAACAATGTAATAGATGTCATATATCACATACAACAATGTAATAGATGTCATATATCACATACAACAATGTAATAGATGTCATATATCACATACAACAATGTAATAGATGTCATACATCACATACAACAATGTAATAGATGTCATATATCACATACAACAATGTAATAGATGTCATATATCACATACAACAATGTAATAGATGTCATATATCACATACAACAGTGTAATAGATGTCATATAATCACATACAACAACGTAATATATGTCATATATCACATACAACAATGTAATAGATGTCGTATATCACATACAACAATGTAATAGATGTCGTATATCACATACAACAATGTAATAGATGTCATATATCACATACAACAACGTAATAGATGTCATATATCACATACAACAATGTAATAGATGTCATATATCACATACAACAACGTAATAGATGTCATATATCACATACAACAATGTAATAGATGTCATATATCACATACAACAATGTAATAGATGTCATATATCACATACAACAATGTAATAGATGTCATATATCACATACAACAATGTAATAGATGTCATATATCACATACAACAATGTAATAGATGTCATATATCACATACAACAATGTAATAGATGTCATATATCACATACAACAATGTAGTATATAACTCATATTGCAGTCTACACGTATCTCTTATGTGTGACTGCCATCATATTGCAGTCTACACTTATCATTTCACCATGTACCACATAAAATAGCTTTGAGGTCAGTAAGCACAACCAAATGATTCCATACATTAGGCACACCGGGTTATAAGGCGCACTGTCGAGTTTTGAGAAAAGGAAAGGATTTTAAGTGCGCTTATAGTCCGAAAAATACGGTAGATTGCCATGTTAGAAAGGATTCCTGGATTTGAACGTCTATTTTAGGTATATTTTTGTTATTTTTCTACATAAGGCCCCAGGTTTGTATGGAATGTGGTCTAGGTCCGCCAGTTAGTGATCCCTGGCTTAGACCAGTCGCTAAAGAGCAACATGATCAAACTTACACTCTGTATCTGATACTTGGTATAAGATGTGTAGCGAAGCCTGATTCTGAGAAGTGGTGGTGTTTATAGGGACACGTTTTACTGGTAGAAAGTTGCATAAAAAGGCACATTTGTTTTATTTTTTTGCAGTTTTTTTCTGAGCCGTACCTTTTTTGTGATCAGGTTACACATGCTGAGCGAGTTGGAGCACACCTTCACAGAGCTGCAGGAAACAGGCTCCGCCCCCAGCCTCAGACAGCTTCCGTCTCATTGGTCGGACCGGCTGGAGATGACCCAGAAATCCTTCCGGGCCAAAGAGCCCGTCCTGGCCCTGCGTCGCGCCTTGCTCAGCCTACAATCACAGTACGGTCTGATGTTCCTCCGCTGGTTGAAGGTTGAAGGTTGAAATTCTCCGACGTTGTGTCCAGACCTACGAGCCAGGAGCTGGTGGGAGAGTGCTGGCTGCAGAGCGCCCGCGTGGCCAGGAAGGCGGGGCATCACCAGACGGCTTTCAACGCCCTCCTGAACGCGGAGAGCTCTCACCTGGCCGAGCTGGTCACCGAGAAGGCCAAGTGGCTTTGGTCCAAGGTGGGACAGGAAGTGGGAGGTCCGGGTCAAGCGTCACATTCAAAGTGCTGTGTCTCAGGGGGACGTGCACCAGGCCCTCATCGTGCTCCAGAAGGGCGTGGCCCAGTGTTTCCCCGACGACCGCCCCCAGTCGGACCCTCGCAGCCTGCAGACCAAAGGCAGGGCCATGCTGCTGGTGGGACGCTTCATGGAGGAGACGGCCAACTTTGAGTCCAACGCCATCATGAAGACGTACAAGGTGGACACGGGCGGACGTCCAAGTCATGTGTGATGCTGACTTCCTGCGTATTTCTTCAGGACGTGACCAACCTTCTGCCCGAGTGGGAGGATGGCAACTTCTACTTGGCAAAGTACTACGACAAGGTGATGCCCATGGTGACCGACAACAAGCTGGAGAAACAAGGCAACCTCATCAGATACATCGTCACCTACTTTGGAAAGTACGTCTGCATGCTATTACCCTATTTTCTAGAACATAGTAAGGCACACTGTCCATGAGCGGGTCTAGTCGGGTCTATTTTCACTTTCACTCATTTTAAAATCAGCAACAATTCAGGCATGTGGAATTTTTGCGAAATCGCAGAATTCCGAGTTTTTAAACATTCCTTTTTGCGTCAAAATAAATAAAAATAAATCATGAATGAATACATGAATGCATGTACAAACACATGAATGAATACATGAATGAACGTACAATTACATGAATGAACGACATGAATGCATGAATGAACGTACAAATACATGAATGAACGACATGAATGAACGTACAAATACATGAATGAATACATGAATGAACGTACAAATACATGAATGAACGACATGAATGAACGTACAAATACATGAATGAACGACAAGAATGAACGTACAATTACATGAATGAACGACATGAACGAATGCATGAATGAACGTACAAATACATGAATGAACGACAAGAATGAATGTACAAATACATGAATGAACGTACAAATACATGAATGAACGTACGAATACATGAATGAATGAACATATATGAATAAATGAACAAATACATGAATGAATGTACGAATACATGAATGAACGACATGAATGAATTAACATATATGAATAGATGAACAAATACATGAATGAATGTATAAATACATGACTGAATGAATGAATGAACAAATGCATGAATGAATGAACAAATACATGAATGAATGTACACATACATGAATGAATGCACACATACATGAATGAATGAATGAATGAACATGCATAAATGAATACGTGAATTAATGAACAAATACATGAATGAATACATTAATGAACAAATACATGAAGGAATGAACAAATAAATTAATTTACAAACATGAATGAATGATTAAATGCATGAATGAATGAACAGATACATGAATGAATGTACACATACATGAATGAATGTACACATACATGAATGAATGAATGAACATGTATAAATGAATATGTGAATTAATGAACAAATACATGAATGAATGAACAAATAAATTAATTTACAAACATGAATGAATGATTAAATGCATGAATGAATGAACAGATACATGAATGAATGTACAAATACATGAGTGAATACTTGAATGAATGAACAAATACATGAATGAATGTACAAATACATGAGTGAATACTTGAATGAACAAATACATGAATGAATACATGAATGAATGAACAAATACATGAATGAATGTACAAATACATGAATGAACGTACGAATACATGAATGAACGACATGAATGAATTAACATGAATAAATGAACAAATATATGAATGAATGAACAAATGAATGAACAAATACATGAATGAATGTACAAATACATGAATGAATACATGAATGAATGAACAAATACATGAATGAATGTACGAATACATGAATGAACGACATGAATGAATTAACATATATGAATAGATGAACAAATACATGAATGAATGTATAAATACATGACTGAATGAATGAATGAACAAATGCATGAATGAATGAACAAATACATGAATGAATGTACACATACATGAATGAATGCACACATACATGAATGAATGAATGAATGAACATGCATAAATGAATACGTGAATTAATGAACAAATACATGAATGAATACATTAATGAACAAATACATGAAGGAATGAACAAATAAATTAATTTACAAACATGAATGAATGATTAAATGCATGAATGAATGAACAGATACATGAATGAATGTACACATACATGAATGAATGAATGAACATGTATAAATGAATATGTGAATTAATGAACAAATACATGAATGAATGAACAAATAAATTAATTTACAAACATGAATGAATGATTAAATGCATGAATGAATGAACAGATACATGAATGAATGTACAAATACATGAGTGAATACTTGAATGAATGAACAAATACATGAATGAATGTACAAATACATGAGTGAATACTTGAATGAACAAATACATGAATGAATACATGAATGAATGAACAAATACATGAATGAATGTACAAATACATGAATGAACGTACGAATACATGAATGAACGACATGAATGAATTAACATGAATAAATGAACAAATATATGAATGAATGAACAAATGAATGAACAAATACATGAATGAATGTACAAATACATGAATGAATACATGAATGAATGAACAAATACATGAATGAATGTACAAATACATGAATGAACGTACGAATACATGAATGAACGACATGAATGAATTAACATATGAATAAATGAACAAATATATGAATGAATGAACAAACGAATGAACAAATACATGAATGAATGTACACATACATGAATGAATGTACACATACATGAATTAATGAATGAACATGCATAAATGAATACGTGAATTAATGAACAAATACATGAATGAATGAACAAATAAATGAATTTACAAACAGGAATGAATGATTAAATGCATGAATGAATGAACAGATACATGAATGAATGTACAAATACATGAGTGAATACTTGAATGAATGAACAAATACATTAATGAATGTACAAATACATGAATGAATACATGAATGAATGAACAAATACATGAATGAATGTACAAATACATGAATGAACGTACGAATACATGAATGAACGACATGAATGAACGTACAAATACATGAATGAACGACAAGAATGAACGTACAAATACATGAATGAATACATGAATGAACGTACAAATACATGAATGAATACATGAGTGAATGAACAAATACATGAATGAATGTACAAATACATGAATGAACGTACGAATACATGAATGAACGACATGAATGAATTAACATATATGAATAAATGAACAAATATATGAATGAATGAACAAATACATGAATGAATGTACACATACATGGATGAATGTACACGTACATGAATGAATGAATGAACATGCATAAATGAATACGTGAATTAATGAACAAATACATGAATGAATGAATGAACAAATAAATAAATTTACAAACATGAATGAATGATTAAATGCATGAATGAATGAACAGATACATGAATGAATGTACAAATACATGAGTGAATACTTGAATGAATGAACAAATACATGAATGAATGTACAAATACATGAATGAATGAACAAATACATGAATGAATGTACAAATACATGAATGAACGTACGAATACATGAATGAACGACATGAATGAATGAACATATATGAATAAATGAACAAATATATAAATGAATGAACAAATACATGAATGAATGTACACATACATGAATGAATGTACACATACATGAATGAATGAATGAACATGCGTAAATGAATACGTGAATTAATGAACAAATACATGAATGAATGAATAAATTAATTTACAAACATGAATGAATGATTAAATGCATGAATGAATGAACAGATACATGAATGAATGTACAAATACATGAGTGAATACTTGAATGAATGAACAAATACATGAATTAATGTATAAATACATGAATGAATACATGAATGAATGAACAAATACATGAATGGATGTACAAATACATGAATGAACGTACGAATACATGAATGAACGACATGAATGAATTAACATATATGAATAAATGAACAAATATATGAATGAATGAACAAATACATGAATGAATGTACACATACATGAATGAATGTACACATACATGAATGAATGAATGAACATGCATAAATGAATACGTGAATTAATGAACAAATACATGAATGAATACGTTAGTGAACAAATACATGAATGAATGAACAAATAAATGAATGAATTTACAAACACATGAATGAATGATTAAATGCATGAATGAATGAACAGATACATGAATGAATGTACAAATACATGAGTGAATACTTGAATGAATGAACAAATACATGAATGAATACTTGAATGAATGAACAAATACATAAATGAATACATGAATTAATGAACAAATACATGAATGAACAACTACATGAATGAATGAACAAATACATGAATGAATGAACAAATACATGAATTAATAAACAAATACATGAATGAATAATGAATGAACAACTACATGGATGAATGAACAAATACATGAATGAATGAACAAAAATTTATGAGCGAATGAATGGATGAATATGTAAATGAATGAATGGGCAAATACATTTAAAAATGAATAAATCAATCAACAAATTAATGGATGAATAAATTGATGATTTAATGAAAAAATACATTTATTAACGAATAAATAAATTAATGAATGAATAAATACATGAATGGATTATTCGACTAATGAGGGAATGAATGGATGAATACATAAATGGATTAATGGACAAATTTATAAATAAGTAAATAAACGAATAAATAACAAATAAATGAACAAATACATGAATGAATGAACAAATAATGAATGGATGAACAGATGAATGGACAAATACATTTATAAATAAATGAATGAACAAAACAATGGATGAAAGAATAAACAAATGCATAGATAAATGAATATATAAGAAATAAATGGTTGTTTCTCTTTACAGTATGTAAGAATTGCAGAAGTAAGAATGATGACATGAATAAAATTCATTCATTCACATCTTGCGGTTGCAGAGCCTTGCAGTTTGGTAACCAGTACATCTACCAGGCCATGCCTCGCATGTTGTCCCTCTGGCTGGACTTTGGAGCCAAGGTGTGCGAGTGTGAGAAAGGTAGGTGTCGTCGGCACCGACACACTTGTTGGCGTGCGACAGGTAACAGCACCTGTCCACCTGTCTGCCTGCAGCCGGCCGCACCGACAGACAGATGCGCCAGGAGCTGTCCAAGATCAACGCGGCCGTGAGCGAGCACTGCGACAACTTGGCGCCGTACCAGTTCCTGACCGCCTTCTCGCAGCTCATCTCCAGGGTGTGCCACTCCAGCGACGAGGTCTTCACCGTCCTCATGACCATCGTGGCCAAGGTCTTCCTGGCGTACCCGCAGCAGGCCATGTGGCTGATGGCGGCCGTGTCAAAGGTGCGGCAAACTTGTACACGGACTTTGGGGAAGTTTCTTTTTTTACGGGATGTTTTTCTCCCCCTAGTCGTCTTATCCCACTCGCATGAATCGCTGCAATCAGATCCTGAAGAAGGCCATCAGCCTCAAGCCCTCGCTGGAGAAGTTCATCAACGACGCCAACAGGCTCACCGACAAGCTGCTGGAGCTCTGCAACAAGCCGGTCAGCACCAAATACTTTCACTTTCACTCTTTACTGTACTTTCTACTCATTTAACTCAATGATTGATTGACACAACTATCGAGGAGCTGGTCTGAGAAGTAAATGATGTTCATATGTTTATTTTGTGTAAAAGTAGACAGTTTTATGTCGTCCACAGCTCCTTTACCACATGGGGTCCCCCAGGGCTCAATCCTTGCCCCAATTTTATTTGCGCTTTACCTTCTCCCCCTTGGTTCTATTTTTAGGAAGTACAGTATTGCATTTCATTTTTATGCCGATGATTGCCAGATTTATTTTCCCATGGCACAAAATAACACGGTTCAACATCTTATTGACTGCCTGCACGACATCAAAGTCTGGCTTTCAGCTAACTTCCTGAGCCTAAATGAAGATAAAACAGAAGTTATGTTGTTCGGTCCAAGTCGCTCTCCCTCCCCCAACGTTGACCTCGGCACTCTGACCCCGTATCTCAGCGACTCTGTCACAAACCTGGGGGTAAAGTTTGACTCAGATTTTAAATTCGAAAAACAAATCAGCAGCGTCGTTCAAAAAAGCTTTTATCAATTACGCCAAATAGCGAAAGTGAAACCGCTTCTATCAAGACATGATCTTGAGAAATTAATCCACGCTTTTATCTCGACTCGTCTTGATTATTGTAATGCCCTGTATGTAGGCATTAGCCAGGCCTCCCTCGCCCGCCTGCAGCTCGTGCAGAACTCTGCTGCTCGTCTGCTAACACAGACCCGCAGACGTGAGCACATCACCCCTATTTTAGCGTCCCTTCACTGGCTCCCTGTGCGTTACCGAATACATTTTAAACTCCTTTTATTTGTTTTTAAATGTCTAAACAACCTCGCGCCAACCTATCTCTCCGACCTCCTTCAGCCTTACTGCCCCACCCGATCCTTAAGATCAGCCGATCAGCTGCTGTTGACGGTCCCTGACACAAGGCTGAAGCTTAGAGGTGACAGAGCTTTCGCCGTTGCTGCTCCCAAGCTCTGGAACGACCTACCCCTGAGTGTTAGACAAGCCTCCTCTCTTCCTGTTTTTAAATCTCTCTTAAAAACATACTTTTATTCCATGGCTTTTAACACTGAGTGATATCCATCCTGCAATGGCGCCCCATAATACACCTGCTGTGATCCTGTTTTTATGTTTTTATTAATTCTATTTTAATTATTTATTTTTTATCGTGTTCTGTGTGTGTTGTGTTGTGTTTGCTCGGTACTCGTTTTATCTTTTAACCTGTTCATTGTACAGCACTTTGGCTACCCCTGTGGTAAATTTTAAATGTGCTTTATAAATAAAGTTGATTTGATTTGATTTGATATGTTGTTAATATTCAGTGTTTTATTGTTCATAGTTAATATTGTAAATCCCACGTAAAAGAGGAGCGACGTTCATATGTTGTTAATATTCAGTGTTTTATTGTTCATAGTTAATATTGTAAATCCCACGTAAGAGAAGCGATGTTCATATGTTGTTAATATTTTTTTTATTTTTTTTTATTTTTTTTTTATTAAATCAACATAGAAAAAAACACACGATACACTTTCAACTAGTGCATCAACCCAAAAAAAAAAACCTCCCTCCCCCATTCACACTCACACACACCCACTCACACAAAAGGGGTTGTTTCTTTCTGCCATCAATACTCTGGTTCCCACAACATGGACAACACTTCTGCAAGGGACACAACACAGTCCCTGAAGCACACTTGATTGTTTGTGCTGCTGGTCCACTAACATTTTCATTTAATTACTATTTTTTCTTTCTTTTTTCTCCCCTATGTAATTATTTTTATATTGTTTACTTTCCTTTTTATCCAAGAAAATATTTATTTATCTTATCTATAAAAAATAAAAAAGGAAAGAAAGGACCTTATCTTCACCAGACCTGGTTGTAAATGAAATTAGCTTCGTTTAAAGGTTGTTGTTGTTTTTTTTAAACCAGGTCCAGTCCAGATAATGTCCAAGTCGGGTCCAGCAACACACACCTTCATTCATGTACACTGAGAAAAACAAAAAATAATAATAACAGAAAATTTTGGAACACAACAGATTGCATATAATCTATAAACAAAATTACATTTTAAAAACAAAAACAAAAAATGTATGTACAGTCCAGCTTATGTTCAGGTCACTAAAAATTAGGGAATACAACAACAGATAGCATATAATCTATAAACATAATTACACTTTCAACATAAGCCTTTGAGGACTTCCCATCTTTTTTTTATGTTTTTTGGCATCATTATCGTTTTCAACCATGTAACTTTCTAAAGTTAAAAAATACTGAATAAATGTTTTAAAGAAAGTAATACTAAGTGAATATCTGTTTTTGGCCTTAAAAATAAACCTTTTACCTAGTACTATAATTAAATTGATTAAATCATGATTGTCAATGAACTCTCCCAAAATAACAGAAACCACATCAAGCTTCATAAACAAACCAATCCTTAAACACATTTTTTCAACTTTCCACCCAAAAGGAAGACACAATATGACAATACCAAAACAAATGCAGGGTGGATTCAGACTCCTGACAACAAAATCGGCAGTCATCTGACTCTGTCATATTCCATCATTTTAACATTTTCCCCGTGGGTAAGAAGTTATAAATAATTTTAATTTGAAAATAACGATTTTGCACATCAGTAGTAGTTTTATAGATTAGTTTGAATATGGCATCCCACGGCAACGGGCAGTCAAAAAAGTCCTCCCATTTTCCAAATGTGTTGTATGGGGCAGCCTTCAAAGATTTCTTTATTAAATAAAACTTATATATTTTTCTATTTATTTTAGTTCCTTTTTGCCAACTCGAATTTCTTATTAGAGGTTTACAAACTAATAATTTAGTAGTTCTATAATTAATAATTTGTTTCCATCTTTTCCCAATGACTCCAGTTAGTTGATTAAATGAAAAGCTTGAGCAAGTTGTTAATATTCAGTGTTTTATTGTTCATAGTTAATATTGTAAATCCCACGTAAAAGAGGAGCGACGTTCATATGTTGTTAATATTCAGTGTTTTATTGTTCATAGTTAATATTGTAAATCCCACGTGAAAGAGGAGTGACGTTCATATGTTGTTAATATTCAGTGTTTTATTGTTCATAGTTAATATTGTAAATCCCACTTTCTTTATTTTCATGTACATTTTGGGTGTCTCATTCAGTAAAAAACTGTCAAATTCCATTCCATTTTTTTGAGGCGGTCTGTCATAACTTTTTTAGAACTCTATTGGACATTGTGATTTTTGGTATTAGTGTTCTTGGAAAAAAGGGAGCCAAACCCACATACTGTACAGTGTATATATCATTTATACACATTGGCTACATTTTTTTCTCTCAATGTCAAGATATATCCGCTGACATAACTCGCTACTCAAATTCCAAATGGCTCTTTTGGAGAAAGTGTGAAGGAAGGCAAGATTGTTTCATAAATATCTTTGCCATCCCTCAATGCTTTGAGTTCATATTTTGGGGACTTGTGCAGATCCCAAATACACAAAAACGGGGTACTAATCGGTAAGAAAAGTTGGTTAATACTTTTCCGGTGTACAAATTCCCAGCAAAAGTAAATGGTGGTAAATGCTGATTATTCTGATGTTTGTGCAGGTGGATGGTAACAGCAGCAGCCTGAGCATGAGCGTGCACTTCAAGCAGCTGAAACGTCTGGTGGAGGAGCCCACCTTCAGCCAGATCCTGATCCCGCTGCAGTCCGTGCTCATCCCAACGCTGCCCTCTACCGGCGGCGCCAACGCCACGCACGACGCCTTCCCGGGACACTGGGCCTACCTGCACGGCTTTGAAGACTCTGTGAGGGAAATGACTGAAGTGCTGTGTGTGTGTTTCCCAGTGGTCATGATGATGGTGCGTGTGCATGCAGGTGGAGATCCTGGCCTCCTTACAGAAGCCCAAGAAGATCAGTCTGAAGGGGTCAGATGGGCGGAGCTACACCATGATGTGCAAACCTAAAGACGACCTGAGGAAAGACTGCAGACTTATGGAGTTCAACTGCCTCATTAACAAGGTGCCACACACTACCAGGAATATGCTACTATTAACATCTTGTACATCTTTATAATCAACAATACTACTAATAATGTATTATAACAATACTAACATATATTACAGTGTAGTGTGTGTTATGGTCATGTGTGGCGTTTATCGTGAAATCAATTCATCATTACCATGATGACATGATACTTTTCTGACCCTCACCTCGCTAGATGAGTGTACAGGTCCCCAATTTTTACTTTTTTAGGTCAAGGCAAGTGTTGCATTAAAGGAGGGCTCATATTGTAGGCCAGTTAGAAGAGCACCAGTCCTATCGGGTTCTTTTGGCTCATGGGACTCCTGAGGCAGCAGACAGGTACCGACAGGCCAAGCGGTGTGCGGCTTCAGCGGTTGCGGAGGCAAAAACTCGGACATGGGAGGAGTTCGGGGAGGCCATGGAAAAAGACTTCCGGGCGGCTTCGAAGCAATTCTGGACCACCATCCGCCGCCTCAGGAAGGGGAAGCAGTGCAGTGTCAACACCGTGTATGGTGGGGATGGTGCTCTGCTGACCTCGACTGCGGATGTTGTGGATCGGTGGAGGGAATACTTCGAAGACCTCCTCAATCCTACCAGCACGTCTTCCTATGAGGAAGCAGGGCCTGGGGAATCTGTGGTGGGCTCTCCTATTTCTGGGGCTGAGGTTGCCGAGGTAGTTAAAAAGCTCCTCGGTGGCAAGGCCCCGGGGGTGGATGAGATCCGCCCGGAGTTCCTTAAGGCTCTGGATGCTGTGGGGCTGTCTTGGTTGACAAGACTCTGCAACATCGCGTGGACATCGGGGGCGGTACCTCTGGATTGGCAGACCGGGGTGGTGGTGCCTCTCTTTAAGAAGGGGAACCGGAGGGTGTGTTCCAACTATCGTGGGATCACACTCCTCAGCCTTCCCGGTAAGGTCTATTCAGGTGTACTGGAGATGAGGCTACGCCGGATAGTCGAACCTCGGATTCAGGAAGAACAGTGTGGTTTTCGTCCTGGTCGTGGAACTGTGGACCAGCTCTATACTCTGGGCAGGGTCCTTGAGGGTGCATGGGAGTTTGCCCAACCAGTCTACATGTGCTTTGTGGACTTGGAGAAGGCATTCGACCGTGTACCCCGGGAAGTCCTGTGGGGAGTGCTCAGAGAGTATGGGGTATCGGACTGTCTTATTGTGGCAGTTCGCTCCCTGTATGATCAGTGCCAGAGCTTGGTCCGCATTGCCGGCAGTAAGTCGGACACGTTTCCAGTGAGGGTTGGACTCCGCCAAGGCTGCCCTTTGTCACCCATTCTGTTCATAACCTTAATGGACAGAATTTCTAGGCGCAGTCAAGGCGTTGAGGGGATCTGGTTTGGTGGCTGGAGGATTAGGTCTCTGCTATTTGCAGATGATGTGGTCCTGATGGCTTCCTCTGGCCAAGATCTTCAGCTCTCACTGGATCGGTTCGCAGCCGAGTGTGAAGCGACTGGGATGAGAATCAGCACCTCCAAGTCCGAGTCCATGGTTCTCTCCCGGAAAAGGGTGGAGTGCCATCTCCGGGTTGGGGAGGAGATCTTGCCCCAAGTGGAGGAGTTTAAGTACCTCGGAGTCTTGTTCACGAGTGAGGGAAGAGTGGATCGTGAGATCGACAGGCGGATCGGTGCGGCGTCTTCAGTAATGCGGACGCTGTATCGATCCGTTGTGGTGAAGAAGGAGCTGAGCCGGAAGGCAAAGCTCTCGATTTACCGGTCGATCTACGTTCCCATCCTCACCTATGGTCATGAGCTTTGGGTCATGACCGAAAGGACAAGATCACGGGTACAAGCGGCCGAAATGAGTTTCCTCCGCCGGGTGGCGGGGCTCTCCCTTAGAGATAGGGTGAGAAGCTCTGTCATTCGGGGGGAGCTCAAAGTAAAGCCGCTGCTCCTCCACATGGAGAGGAGCCAGATGAGGTGGTTCGGGCATCTGGTCAGGATGCCATCCGAACGCCTCCCTAGGAAGGTGTTTCGAGCATGTCCGACCGGTAGGAGGCCACGGGGAAGACCCAGGACACGTTGGGAAGACTATGTCTCCCGGCTGGCCTGGGAACGCCTCGGGATCCCCCGGGAGGAGCTGGACGAAGTGGCTGGGGAGAGGGAAGTCTGGGCTTCCCTGCTTAGGCTGCTGCCCCCGCGACCCGACCTCGGATAAGCGGAAGAAGATGGATGGATGGATGGATGGATGGATATATATATGTATATATATGTATATATGTATATATATATATATATATATTGCCAAAAGTATTTGGCCACCTGCCTTTACTCACATATGAACTTGAAGTGCCATCCCATGGAATTGTCCAAAATGTTTTAGTATCCTGGAGCATTCAAAGTTCCTTTCACTGGAACTAAGGGGCCAAGCCCAACTCCTGAAAAACAACCCCACACCATAATTCCTCCTCCACCAAATGTCACACTCGGCACAATGCAGTCCGAAATGTTGCGTTCTCCTGGCAACCTCCAAACCCAGACTGGTCCATCAGATTGCCAGATGTAAAAGTGTGATTCATCAGTCCAGAGAAGGCGTCTCCACTGCTCTAGAGTCCAGTGGTGATGTCCTTTACACCACTGGCATTGGACTTGGTGATGTATGGCTTAGATGCAGCTGCCCAGCCGTGGAAACCCATTCCATGAAGCTCTCTGCGTACTGTACGTGGGCTAATTGGAAGGTCTCATGAAGTTTGGAGCTCTGTAGCAAGTGACTGTGCAGAAAGTCTTTGCACTATGCTGACCTCTCTGTCAGTTTACATGGCCGACCACTTGGTTGCTGTTGTTCCCAAACTCTTCACTTTTCTTATAATAAAGTTGACTTTGGACTATTTAGGAGCGAGGAAATTTCACGACTGGATTCGATGTACAGGTGGCATCCTATGACAGTTCCACGCTGGAAATCACTGAGAGCGGCCCATTCTTTCACAAATGTTTGTAGAAACAGTCTCCATGCCTAAGTGCTTGATTTGATACACCGGGCCAAGTGATTAGTGATTCTCATCATTTGGATGTGTGGCCAAATACTTTTGGCAATATAGTGTGTGTGTATATATATATATATATATATATATATATATATATATATATATATATATATATATATATATATATATATATATATATATATATATATATATACTTACAGTACAGGCCAAAAGTTTGGACACACCTTCTCTTTCAATGCAATGTTTTCTTTATTTCCAGGACTATTTACATTGTAGATAGTCCCATCACAACTATGAATGAACACATGCGGAGTTATGTACCTAACAAAAACATTGTAAATAAAGTTGAGGCGGGAGCTTACGGTGTGATCACATTGCAGTGCTTACGGAAGGACGCGGAGTCGCGGCGGCGGGAGCTCCACATCCGCACGTACGCTGTCATACCACTCAACGAGGAGTGTGGCATCATCGAGTGGGTCAACCACACGGCAGGACTGAGACACATCCTCACCAAACTGTACAAGGAGAGAGGTGCTTGCCTGTCTGTCAATGAACACATGAAAGAATACATGAATGAATGAAGAAATACATGAATGAATGTACAAATACATGACTGAATATACAAATACATGAATGAATACATGAATGAATGAATGAATGTACGAATGCATGACTGAATACATGAATGAATGAATGAATGACTGTACAAATACATGAATGAATGAACAAATACATAAATGAATGCATGTACAAATACATTAATGAATGATCAAATACACGAATGGATGTTGAATTCCTTGAATGAATAATGAATGAACAAATACATGAATGAGTACATGAATGAACAAATACACGAATGAATAATGAATGAATGAACAAATACATGACTGAATACATGAATGAATGAACAAATACATGCCTTAATACATGAATGAATGTACAAATACATGACTGAATACATGAATGAATGTACAAATACATGAATGAATGAACAAATAGATGAACTAATGAACAAATACATGACTGAATACATGAATGAATGTACAAATACATGACTTAATACATGAATGAATGTACAAATACATGAATGAATACATGAATGAATGTACAAATACATGACTGAATACATGAATGAATGTTTAAATACTTGAATGAATACATGAATGAATGTACAAATACATGACTGAATACATGAATGAATGTACAAATACATGAATGAATACATGAATGAATGTACAAATACATGAATGAATGAACAAATAGATGAACTAATGAACAAATACATGACTGAATACATGAATGAATGTACAAATACATGACTGAATACATGAATGAATGAACAAATACATGACTGAATACATGAATGAATGTACAAATACATGACTGAATGAATGAACAAATACATGACTGAATACATGAATGAATGTACAAATACATGAATGAATGACTGAATACATGAATGAATGAACAAATACATGAACTATTGAACAAATACAGGTACATGACTGAATACTTGAATGAATGTACAAATACATGAATGAATACATGAATGAATGTACAAATACATGACTGAATACATGAATGAATGTACAAATACATGACTGAATACATGAATGAATGTATGAATACATGAATGAATGAACAAATACATGACTGAATACATGAATGAATGTACAAATACATGACTGAATGAATGAACAAATACATGACTGAATACATGAATGAATGTACAAATACATGAATGAATGACTGAATACATGAATGAATGAACAAATACATGAACTAATGAACAAATACAGGTACATGACTGAATACTTGAATGAATGTACAAATACATGAATGAATACATGAATGAATGTACAAATACATGAATGAATGAACAAATAGATGAACTAATGAACAAATACATGACTGAATACATGAATGAATGTACAAATACATGACTGAATACATGAATGAATGAACAAATACATGACTGAATACATGAATGAATGTACAAATACATGACTGAATGAATGAAGAAATACATGACTGAATACATGAATGAATGTACAAATACATGAATGAATGACTGAATACATGAATGAATGAACAAATACATGAACTATTGAACAAATACAGGTACATGACTGAATACTTGAATGAATGTACAAATACATGAATGAATACATGAATGAATGTACAAATACATGAATGAATGAACAAATAGATGAACTAATGAACAAATACATGACTGAATACATGAATGAATGTACAAATACATGACTGAATACATGAATGAATGAACAAATACATGACTGAATACATGAATGAATGTACAAATACATGACTGAATGAATGAACAAATACATGACTGAATACATGAATGAATGTACAAATACATGAATGAATGACTGAATACATGAATGAATGAACAAATACATGAACTATTGAACAAATACAGGTACATGACTGAATACTTGAATGAATGTACAAATACATGAATGAATACATGAATGAATGTACAAATACATGACTGAATACATGAATGAATGTACAAATACATGACTGAATACATGAATGAATGTATGAATACATGAATGAATGAACAAATACATGACTGAATACATGAATGAATGTACAAATACATGACTGAATGAATGAACAAATACATGACTGAATACATGAATGAATGTACAAATACATGAATGAATGACTGAATACATGAATGAATGAACAAATACATGAACTAATGAACAAATACAGGTACATGACTGAATACTTGAATGAATGTACAAATACATGAATGAATACATGAATGAATGTACAAATACATGAATGAATGAACAAATAGATGAACTAATGAACAAATACATGACTGAATACATGAATGAATGTACAAATACATGACTGAATACATGAATGAATGAACAAATACATGACTGAATACATGAATGAATGTACAAATACATGACTGAATGAATGAAGAAATACATGACTGAATACATGAATGAATGTACAAATACATGAATGAATGACTGAATACATGAATGAATGAACAAATACATGAACTATTGAACAAATACAGGTACATGACTGAATACTTGAATGAATGTACAAATACATGAATGAATACATGAACGAATGTACAAATACATGACTGAATACATGAATGAATGTACAAATACATGACTGAATACATGAATGAATGTATGAATACATGAATGAATGAACAAATACATGAATGAATGTACAAATACATGACTGAATGAATGAACAAATACATGACTGAATACATGAATGAATGTACAAATACATGAATGAATGACTGAATACATGAATGAATGAACAAATACATGAACTAATGAACAAATACAGGTACATGACTGAATACTTGAATGAATGTACAAATACATGACTGAATACATGAATGAATGTACAAATAAATGAACGAATACATGAATGAATGTACAAATACATGAATGAATGAACAAATAGATGAACTAATGAACAAATACATGACTGAATACATGAATGAATGTGCAAATACATGAATGAATACATGAATGAATGAACAAATACATGACTGAATACATGAATTAATGTACAAATACATGACTGAATGAATGAACAAATACATGACTGAATACATGAATGAATGTACAAATACATGAATGAATGAACAAATACATGAACTAATGAACAAATACAGGTACATGACTGAATACTTGAATGAATGTACAAATACATGACTGAATACATGAATGAATGCACAAATACATGAATGAATACATGAATGAATGAACAAATACATGACTGAATACATGAATGAATGTACAAATACATGACTGAATGAATGAACAAATACATGAATGAATGTACAAATACAAGAATGAATGACTAAATACATGAATGAATGAACAAATACATGAACTAATGAACAAATACAGGTACATGACTGAATACTTGAATGTATATACAAATACATGACTGAATACATGAATGAATGTACAAATACATGAATGAATACATGAATGAATGTACAAATACATGAATGAATGAACAAATAGATGAACTAATGAACAAATACATGACTGAATACATGAATGAATGTACAAACACATGAATGAATACATGAATGAATGAACAAATACATGACTGAATACATGAATGAATGTACAAATACATGACTGAATGAATGAACAAATACATGACTGAATACATGAATGAATGTACAAATACATGAATGAATACATGAATGAATGAACAAATACATGACTGAATACATGAATGAATGTACAAATACATGACTGAATGAATGAACAAATACATGACTGAATACATGAATGAATGTACAAATACATGAATGAATGACTGAATACATGAATGAATGAACAAATACATGAACTAATGAACAAATACAGGTACATGACTGAATACTTGAATGAATGTACAAATACATGACTGAATACATGAATGAATGTACAAACACATGAATGAATACATGAATGAATGAACAAATACATGACTGAATACATGAATGAATGTACAAATACATGACTGAATGAATGAACAAATACATGACTGAATACATGAATGAATGTACAAATACATGAATGAATGACTGAATACATGAATGAATGAACAAATACATGAACTAAAGAACAAATACAGGTACATGACTGAATACTTGAATGAATGTACAAATACATGACTGAATACATGAATGAATGTACAAATACATGAATGAATACATGAATGAATGTACACATACATGAATGAATGAACAAATAGATGAACTAATGAACAAATACATGACTGAATACATGAATGAATGAACAAATACATGAATGAATACATGAATGAATGTACAAATACATGACTGAATACATGAATGAATGTACAAATACATGAATGAATGACTGAATACATGAATGAATGAACAAATACATGAACTAATGAACAAATACAGGTACATGACTGAATACTTGAATGAATGTACAAATACATGACTGAATACATGAATGAATGTACAAATACATGAACGAATACATGAATGAATGAACAAATACATGACTGAATACATGAATGAATGTACAAATACATGACTGAATGAATGAACAAATACATGACTGAATACATGAATGAATGTACAAATACATGAATGAATGACTGAATACATGAATGAACAAATACATGAACTAATGAACAAATACATGACTGAATACTTGAATGAATGGACAAATACATGAATGAATACATGAATGAATGAACAAATAGAATGAATGAATGTACAAATACATGAATGAATGAACAAATAGAACAAATGAATGTACAAATACATGAATGAATGCATGTACAAATACATTAATGAATGTTGAATTCCTTGAATGAATAATGAATGAACCAATACATGAATGAATAATGATGAATGAACAAATACATGAGTGAATGTACAAATACATGAATTAACGAAGAAATACATGAATTAATGAACAAATACATGAATGCATAATGAATGAACTACGACATGAATGACCGTATATGAATGAATTAACAAATACATTAATGAATAATGAATGAACAACTACATGAATGAACAAATACATGAATGAATGAACAAATAAATTAATGAGCAAATGAATGGATGAAAAGGTAAATGAATGAATGGACAAATACATTTAAAAATTAATAAATAAATAAATTAGCAAATTAATGGATTAATAAATTAATGACAAAATACATTTATTAACCAATAAATAAATGAATGAATAAATAAATACATGAATTAATTATTAATTAATGAGGGAATGAATGGATAAGTATATAAATGAATGAATGGACAAATACATTTATAAATAAATAAATATATGAATGAACAAACTAATGGATGAATAAATAAATGAATAAACAAATACATACATGAATGAATAAATAACAAATACATGAATGAATGGATGAATACATAAATGAATAAATGGACAAATACATTTATAAATAAAAGAATGAACAAATTAATGGATGAATAAATAAATGAATATACAAATGCATACATAAATGAGTATATAACAATATAGCTGAGTTGGTAGAGTGGCCGTGCCAGCAACTTGAGGGTTCCAGGTTCGATCCCCACTTCCGCCATCCTAGTCACTGCCGTTGTGTCCTTGGGCAAGACACTTTACCCACCTGCTCCCAGTGACACCCACACTGCTTTAAATGGAACTTAGACATTGGCTTTCACTATGTAGAGCGCTTTGAGTCACTAGAGAAAAGCGCTATATAAATATAATTCACTTCACACTTCACTAAATGAATGAACAAATACATGAATGAAAGTACAAATACATTTTAAAAAGGATTAAATAACAAATAAATTAACAAATACATGAATGAATGAACAAATACATTTAAAAAAGGATTAAATGACAAATAAATGAATAAATATGTGAATTAATAAACGTAAATGAACAAATTTAGGAATAATTGAAATAAAATATGAAATAGTACATTTCTAAATGAACAAATACATGGATGAATAAATTAACAAATACATTAAAAAAATATGAACAAATTAAAAACAAATGAATAAATAAATTGAAATAAATGAATGAAAAAATAATGAACAAATCACTGCATAAAGAAATATGAATATATAAACAAATGAATGGATGAATATTGTTTGTCATCCACATGATGTCCAGGTGTGTACCTGTCGGGCAAAGAGCTGAGGAAGCTGATCCTTCCAAAGAGCGCCCCCTTTGAGGAGAAACTGAGAATGCACAAGGAAGTGTTGTGTGCACGACATCCTCCTGTCTTCCACCAGTGGTTTCTACACACCTTCCCCGACCCTACATCATGGTACATTATTAATAATACATCATGATACATTATTATTATTACTACATCATGGTACATTATTATTACTACATCATGCTACATTATTATTACTACATCATGGTACATTATTATTACTACATCATGGTACATTATTATTACTACATCATGGTACATTATTATTACTACATCATGGTACATTATTATTACTACATCATGGTACATTATTAATAATACATCATGGTACATTATTATTACTACATCATGGTACATTATTATTATTACATCCTCCTGTCTTCCACCAGTGGTTTCTACACACCTTCCCCGACCCTACATCATGGTACATTATTATTACTACATCATGGTACATTATTATTACTACATCATGGTACATTATTATTACTACATCATGCTACATTATTATTACTACATCATGGTACATTATTATTACTACATCATGGTACATTATTATTACTACATCATGGTACATTATTATTACTACATCATGGTACATTATTATTATTACTACATCATGGTACATTATTATTACTACATCATGCTACATTATTATTACTACATCATGGTACATTATTATTACTACATCATGGTACATTATTAATACTACATCATGGTACATTATTATTACTGCATCATGCTACATTATTATTACTACATCATGCTACATTATTATTACTACATCATGGTACATTATTATTAAATATTGCCACATCATGGTACATTATTATTAATTATTACCACATCATGGTACATTATTATTAATTATTACCACATCATGGTACATTATTATTCATTATTACTACATCATGGTACATTATTATTCATTATTACTACATCATGGTACATTATTATTAATTATTACTACATCATGGTACATTATTATTCATTTTTACTACATTATGGTACATTATTATTAATTATTACTACATCATGGTACATTATTATTAATTATTACTACATCATGATACATTATTATTCGTTATTACTACATCATGGTACATTATTATTACTACATCATGGTACATTATTATTAATTATTACTACATCATGGTACTTTATTATTAATTATTACTACATCATGGTACATTATTATTAATTATTACTACATCATGGTACATTATTATTAATTATTAGTACATCATGGTACATTATTATTAATTATTACTTCATCATGGTACATTATTATTCATTTTTACTACATTATGGTACATTATTATTAAGTATTACTACATCATGGTACATTATTATTAATTATTGCTACATCATGGTACATTGTTATCAATTATTACTACATCATGGTACATTATTATTCATTATTACTACATCATGGTACATTATTATCATACTTTAATTATTACCACATCATGGTACATTATTATTAATTATTACTACATCATGGTACATTATTATTAATTATTACTACATCATGGTACATTATTAATTATAACTACATCATGGTACATTATTATTATACTTTAATTATTACTACATCATGCTACATTATTATTAATTATTACTACATCATAGTACATTATTATTAGTTATTACCACATCATGGGGCATTATTTTAATTATTACTACATCATGGTACATTATAATTAATTATTACTACATCATGGTACAGTATTATCATACTTTAATTATTACTACATCATGGTACATTATTATTACTACATCATGGTACATTATTATCATACTTTAATTATTACTACATCATGGTACATCATTATTCATTCTTACCACATCATGATACATTATTATCATACTTTAATTATTACTACATCATGGTACATTATTATTAATTATTACCACATCATGGTACATTATTATTAATTATTACCACATCATGATACATTATTATCATACTTTAATTATTACTACATCATGGTACATTATTATTAATTATTACCACATCATGGTACATTATTATTCATTCTTACCACATCATGATACATTATTATCATACTTTAATTATTACTACATCATGCTACATTATTATTAATTATTACTACATCATAGTACATTATTATTAGTTATTACCACATCATGGGGCATTATTTTAATTATTACTACATCATGGTACATTATAATTAATTATTACTACATCATGGTACAGTATTATCATACTTTAATTATTACTACATCATGGTACATTATTATTACTACATCATGGTACATTATTATCATACTTTAATTATTACTACATCATGGTACATCATTATTCATTCTTACCACATCATGATACATTATTATCATACTTTAATTATTACTACATCATGGTACATTATTATTAATTATTACCACATCTTGGTACATTACGGTATTATCATACTTTAATTATTACTACATCATGGTACATTATTATTAGTTATTACCACATCGTGGTACATTATTATTCATTATTACCACATCATGGTACATGGTTATTATCATACTTTAATTATTACCACATCATGGTACATTATTATTAATTATTACCACATCATGGTACTCATACTTGTTGTGCATTTTGTTGTTCTGACAATATTTCTCTTACTTCCACAACAACTGGCAGGTACAGCAGTCGCTCCGCATACTGCCGCTCCACAGCAGTGATGTCCATGGTGGGTTACATCCTGGGCTTGGGGGATCGCCATGGAGAAAACATCCTCTTTGACTCCTTCACGGGGGAGTGTGTGCACGTGGACTTCAACTGCCTCTTCAACAAGGTGATGATGACGATGATGATGATGATGATGGCGGCACATTGCTGAAGCATCTTTCCCATTCTTCTCCACCAGGGGGAGACGTTCGACGTGCCCGAGGTGGTTCCCTTCCGCCTGACTCAAAACATGGTCCACGCCATGGGGCCCATGGGCACGGAGGGGCTCTTTAGGCAGGCTTGTGAGGTCACACTGCGACTGATGAGGAACCAGAGAGAGCCGCTGATGAGGTACTTCTACACCACACTAATGTACTTTTACTCCATAATAACCCATCTAAGTATTTAAACATGGTGTAGCTCCTCCTGGGAATGTAAGCGCTCCTACAGCAGGAATACACATGTATTCTCTTTAAAAGTGGGTTTGTCCTTTTTGTGTTGAGCTATTTAGAAAGGCATAATGTTGGGGGGAAAAATGTCATTAAACCTCTAAAGGATTAGTGGCCACATGCGTGGACAGCACCTTTTAGCTCTTATTTCCAAAATTGTGTACACTACTGAATTGGGGTCTTATGGCCACTTATGTGGACACTTATACTGCCATCTGGTGGTGTCAGAAGAGTATAACATACAATGGAATTTGAAGGGAAAAAAAGTGTAAAAATAAGAATTAGCATGTCACTAAACATGAAGTACACTTTTGTGTACTTATGGACTAAGTACATCATATCAAAAGATGATTCTTAGTTTTTATTCTAATTAGGGTCCAATAAGCCCAAATAGCAAAGAGAAATAAAAAATAAAAAAAGCATGTAAACAAACAGCCTGGGCCTTAAGAGGTTAAAGGAGTCATATTATTAGGATTATTTTGTAAATGTAAAAGACTTCCTTGTGGTCTACATCTGTGGTCCCCAACCACCATGGACCGATTGGTACCGGTCCGCACAAGAAATAAAAAATAAATAAATAAATATTTTTTTCTTTTTTTTTGTATTAAAGCAACATAAAAAACACAATATATACATTTTATATCAATTTAGATCAATACAGTCTGCAGGGATACAGTCCGTAAGCACACATGATTGTATTTTATGACAAAAAAAAAAAAAAAATACCATAACCTCCCCCCCCATATTGTAGTCTACATGTATCTCTTATGTGTGACTGCCATCATATTGCAGTCTACACGTATCTCTTATGTGTGACTGCCATCATATTGCAGTCTACATGTATCTCTTATGTGTGACTGCCATCATATTGCAGTCTACACGTATCTCTTATGTGTGACTGCCATCATATTGCAGTCTACACGTATCTCTTATGTGTGACTGCCATCATATTGCAGTCTACACGTATCTCTTATGTGTGACTGCCATCATATTGCAGTCTACACGTATCTCCTATGTGTGACTGCCATCATATTGCAGTCTACACGTATCTCTTATATGTGACTGCCATCATATTGCAGTCTACACGTATCTCTTATGTGTGACTGCCATCATATTGCAGTCTACATGTATCTCTTATGTGTGACTGCCATCATATTGCAGTCTACACGTATCTCTTATGTGTGACTGCCATCATATTGCAGTCTACACGTATCTCTTACGTGCGACTGCCATCATATTGCAGTCTACACGTATCTCTTATATGTGACTGCCATCATATTGCAGTCTACACGTATCTCTTATGTGTGACTGCCATCATATTGCAGTCTACACGTATCTCTTATGTGTGACTGCCATCATATTGCAGTCTACACGTATCTCCTATGTGTGACTGCCATCATATTGCAGTCTACACGTATCTCTTATATGTGACTGCCATCATATTGCAGTCTACACGTATCTCTTATGTGTGACTGCCATCATATTGCAGTCTACATGTATCTCTTATGTGTGACTGCCATCATATTGCAGTCTACACGTATCTCTTATGTGTGACTGCCATCATATTGCAGTCTACACGTATCTCTTACGTGCGACTGCCATCATATTGCAGTCTACACGTATCTCTTATATGTGACTGCCATCATATTGCAGTCTACACGTATCTCTTATGTGTGACTGCCATCATATTGCAGTCAACACGTATCTCTTATGTGTGACTGCCATCATATTGCAGTCTACACGTATCTCTTACGTGACTGCCATCATATTGCAGTCTACACGTATCTCTTATGTGTGACTGCCATCATATTGCAGTCTACACATATTTTTTGTGTGTGACTGCCATCATATTGCAGTCTACACGTATCTCTTATGTGTGACTGCCATTATGTTGCAGTCTACATGTATCTCTTATGTGTGACTGCTATTATATTGCAGTCTACACGTATCTCTTATGTGTGACTGCCGTCACATTGCAGTCTACACGTATCTCTTTTGTGTGACTGCCATCATATTGCAGTCTACACGTATCTCCTATGTGTGACTGCCATCATATTGCAGTCCACACGTATCTTTTATGTGTGACTGCCATCATATTGCAGTCTACACGTATCTCTTATATGTGACTGCCATCATATTGCAGTCTACACGTATCTCCTATGTGTGACTGCCATCATATTGCAGTCTACACGTATCTCTTATATGTGACTGCCATCATATTGCAGTCTACACGTATCTCTTATGTGTGACTGCCATCATATTGCAGTCTACACGTATCTCTTATATGTGACTGCCATCATATTGCAGTCTACACGTATCTCTTATGTGTGACTGCCATCATATTGCAGTCTACACGTATCTCTTATGTGTGACTGCCATCATATTGCAGTCTGCACGTATCTCTTATGTGTGACTGCCATCATATTGCAGTCTACACGTATCTCTTATGTGTGACTGCCATCATATTGCAGTCTACATGTATCTCCTATGTGTGACTGCCATCATATTGCAGTCTACACATATCTCTTATATGTGACTGCCATCATATTGCAGTCTACACGTATCTCTTATGTGTGACTGCCATCATATTGCAGTCTACACGTATCTCTTATGTGTGACTGCCATCATATTGCAGTCTACACGTATCTCTTATGTGTGACTGCCATCATACTGCAGTCTACACGTATCTCTTATGTGTGACTGCCATCATATTGCAGTCTACACGTATCTCTTATGTGTGACTGCCATCATATTGCAGTCTACACGTATCTCCTATGTGTGACTGCCATCATATTGCAGTCCACACGTATCTTTTATGTGTGACTGCCATCATATTGCAGTCTACACATATTTCTTATGTGTGACTGCCATCATATTGCAGTCTACACGTATCTCTTATGTGTGACTGCCATCATATTGCAGTCTACACGTATCTCTTATGTGTGACTGCCATCATATTGCAGTCTACACGTATCTCTTATGTGTGACTGCCATCATAGTGCAGACTACACGTATCTCTTATGTGTGACTGCCATCATATTGCAGTTTACACGTATCTCTTATGTGTGACTGCCATCATATTGCAGTCTACACGTATCTCTTATGTGTGACTGCCATCATAGTGCAGACTACACGTATCTCTTATGTGTGACTGCCATCATATTGCAGTCTACACGTATCTCTTATGTGTGACTGCCATCATAGTGCAGACTACACGTATCTCTTATGTGTGACTGCCATCATATTGCAGTTTACACGTATCTCTTATGTGTGACTGCCATCATATTGCAGTCTACATGTATCTCTTATGTGTGACTGCCATCATAGTGCAGACTACACGTATCTCTTATGTGTGACTGCCATCATATTGCAGTTTACACGTATCTCTTATGTGTGACTGCCATCATATTGCAGTCTACACGTATCTCTTACGTGTGACTGCCATCATATTGCAGTCTCCACGTATCTCTTACGTGTGACTGCCATCATATTGCAGTCTCCACGTATCTCTTATGTGTGACTGCCATCATATTGCAGTCTACACGTATCTCTTATGTGTGACTGCCATCATAGTGCAGACTACACGTATCTCTTATGTGTGACTGCCATCATATTGCAGTCTACACGTATCTTTTACGTGTGACTGCCATCATATTGCAGTCTCCACGTATCTCTTATGTGTGACTGCCATCATATTGCAGTCTACACATATTTTTTTGTGTGACTGCCATCATATTGCAGTCTACACGTATCTCTTATGTGTGACTGCCATCATATTGCAGTCTACACGTATCTCTTATGTGTGACTGCCATCATATTGCAGTCTACACGTATCTCTTATGTGTGACTGCCATTATATTGCAGTCTACATGTATCTCTTATGTGAGACTGCCATTATATTGCAGTCTACACGTATCTCTTATGTGTGACTGCCTTCATATTGCCGTCTACACGTATTTCTTATGTGTGACTGCCATCTACTGGTCACACTTGTCATTTCACCATGTACCAAATAAAATAGCTTTGAGGTTGATAAGCACAACCAAAATGCTTCTGTACATTAGGCGCACTGTGGATTTTTGACAAAATGAAAATATTTTTAAGTGTACCTTATAGTCCGAAAAATACGGTAATTGTTGAAATATTCTCAGTGTTTGACAGGCCTAATCCGTACTTTTCTATCCAAGTCAAATCTAAGTGGTTTCCTCTTGTGGTCAGCGTGCTGAAGACCTTCCTCCACGACCCCTTGGTGGAGTGGAGCAAACAAGGCAAAGGACTTTGCAAAACGCAAGCGAACCAAACTGGGGAGATAGTCAACGAAAAGGTGAACTGTACAGAGCCCCTAAAGGGAAATGAGAGAAATTGTATTTTATTTTTATTTTTTTAGACATGTATCTCGTGTGCACGAGAAATTTTTATAAAGTTATTTAAAAAAAAAAAAAATTTTTTTTTTTTTTTTTTTTTAGACATGTATCTCGTGTGCACGAGAGACTTTTTATAAAGTTATTTAAAAAAATGTTTTTATTTTTTTAGACATGTATCTCGTGTGCACGAGAAACTTTTTATAAAGTTATTTAAAAAAAATAAATTATTATTTTTTATTTTTTATTATTTTTAGACATGTATCTCGTGTGCACAAGAAACTTTTTATAGTTATTTAAAAAAATATATATATATATTTTTTTTTTTAGACATGTATCTCGTGTGCACGAGAGACTTTTTATAAAGTTATTTAAAAAAATATATATATTTTTTTAGACATGTATCTCGTGTGCACGAGAAACTTTTTATAAAGTTATTTAAAAAAAATAAATTATTTTTTATTTTTTATTTTTTTTAGACATGTATCTCGTGTGCACGAGAGACTTTTTATAAAGTTATTTAAAAAAAAAAAAGTATTATTTTTTTTGTATTTTTTTTTTTAGACATGTATCTCGTGTGCACGAGAAACTTTTTATAAAGTTATTTTAAAAAAAATTTTTTTTTTTTTTTTGTATTTTTTTTAGACATGTATCTCGTGTGCACGAGAGACTTTTTATAAAGTTATTTTAAAAAAAATATATTTTTTTATTTTTTTAGACATGTATCTCGTGTGCACGAGAAACTTTTTTTAAAGTTATTTTTTTTTTAAATTATTATTTTTTATTTTTTTTAGACATGTATCTCGTGTGCACGAGAAACTTTTTTTAAAGTTATTTAAAAAAAATAAAAAAATTATTTTTTATTTTTTTAGACATGTATCTCGTGTGCACGAGAAACTTTTTATAAAGTTATTTAAAAAAAAAAAATTATTATTATTATTATTAATTTTTTTTTAGACATGTATCTCGTGTGCACGAGAAACTTTTTATAAAGTTATTTAAAAAAAATATTTATTTTTTATTTTTTATTTTTTTTAGACATGTATCTCGTGTGCACGAGAGACTTTTTATAAAGTTATTTTAAAAAAAATTATTTTTTATTTTTTATTTTTTTTAGACATGTATCTCGTGTGCACGAGAGACTTTTTATAAAGTTATTTAAAAAAAATAAATTATTATTTTTTATTTTTTATTTTTTTTAGACATGTATCTCGTGTGCACGAGAGACTTTTTATAAAGTTATTTAAAAAAAAAAGTATTATTTTTTTGTATTTTTTTTTTTAGACATGTATCTCGTGTGCACGAGAAACTTTTTATAAAGTTATTTAAAAAAAAAAATTTTTTATTTATTTTTTTTTTTTTAGACATGTATCTCGTGTGCACGAGAGACTTTTTATAAAGTTATTTAAAAAAAAAATTATTTTTTATTTTTTATTTTTTTTAGACATGTATCTCGTGTGCACGAGAAACTTTTTATAAAGTTATTTAAAAAAAATAAATTATTATTTTTTATTTTTTATTTTTTTTAGACATGTATCTCGTGTGCACGAGAGACTTTTTATAAAGTTATTTTAAAAAAAAAGGATTATTTTTTTGTATTTTTTTTTTTAGACATGTATCTCGTGTGCACGAGAAACTTTTTATAAAGTTATTTAAAAAAAATTTTTTTTATTTATTTATTTTTTTTTAGACATGTATCTCGTGTGCACGAGAGACTTTTTATAAAGTTATTTAAAAAAAAAAAAAAATTATTTTTTTATTTTTTTAGACATGTATCGTGTGCACAAAAAACTTTTTTTAAAGTTATTTAAAAAAAAAAAATTATTTTTTATTTTTTTTAGACATGTATCTCGTGTGCACAAGAGACTTTTTATAAAGTTATTTTTAAAAAAAAAATTATTTTTTATTTTTTTAGACATGTATCTCGTGTGCACGAGAAACTTTTTATAAAGTTATTTAAAAAAAATTTTTTATTTTTTTTTATTTTTTTTAGACATGTATCTCGTGTGCACGAGAGACTTTTTATAGTTATTTAAAAAAAAAAAAAATTTTTTTTTTTTAGACATGTATCTCGTGTGCACAAGAGACTTTTTATAAAGTTATTTTAAAAAAAAAATATTTTTTATTTTTTATTTTTTTTAGACATGTATCTCGTGTGCACGAGAAACTTTTTATAAAGTTATTTAAAAAAAATAAATTATTATTTTTTATTTTTTATTTTTTTTAGACATGTATCTCGTGTGCACGAGAGACTTTTTATAAAGTTATTTTTAAAAAAAAGTATTATTTTTTTGTATTTTTTTTTTTAGACATGTATCTCGTGTGCACGAGAAACTTTTTATAAAGTTATTTAAAAAAAAAAAATTTTTTATTTATTTATTTTTTTTTAGACATGTATCTCGTGTGCACGAGAGACTTTTTATAAAGTTATTTAAAAAAAAAAAAAATTATTTTTTTATTTTTTTAGACATGTATCGTGTGCACAAGAAACTTTTTTTAAAGTTATTTAAAAAAAAAAAAAATATTTTTTATTTTTTTTAGACATGTATCTCGTGTGCACAAGAGACTTTTTATAAAGTTATTTTTAAAAAAAAATTATTTTTAATTTTTTTAGACATGTATCTTGTGTGCATGAGAAACTTTTTATAAAGTTATTTAAAAAAAAAAAATTATTATTTTTTATTTTTTTAGACATGTATCTCGTGTGCACGAGAGACTTTTTATAAAGTTATTTAAAAAAAAAAATTTTTTTTTTTATTTTTTTAGACATGTATCTCGTGTGCACAAGAAACTTTTTTTAAAGTTATTTAAAAAAAAAAATTTTTTTTTTTTTTTTTAGACATGTATCTCGTGTGCACGAGAGACTTTTTATAAAGTTATTTAAAAAAAAAAAAGTATTATTTTTTTTGTATTTTTTTTTTAGACATGTATCTCGTGTGCACGAGAAACTTTTTATAAAGTTATTTTTAAAAAAAATTTTTTATTTTTTTTTTATTTTTTTTAGACATGTATCTCGTGTGCACGAGAGACTTTTTATAAAGTTATTTAAAAAAAAAATATTTTTTTATTTTTTTAGACATGTATCTCGTGTGCACGAGAAACTTTTTTTAAAGTTATTTTAAAAAAAAATTATTATTTTTTATTTTTTTAGACATGTATCTTGTGTGCACGAGAAACTTTTTATAAAGTTATTTAAAAAAAATAAATTATTTTTTATTTTTAATTTTTTTTAGACATGTATCTCGTGTGCACGAGAGACTTTTTATAAAGTTATTTTAAAAAAAAAAGTATTATTTTTTTTGTATTTTTTTTTTAGACATGTATCTCGTGTGCACGAGAAACTTTTTATAGTTATTTTTTTTAAAAAAATTTTTTTTTTTTTTTTTTTTAGACATGTATCTCGTGTGCACGAGAGACTTTTTATAAAGTTATTTAAAAAAAAAAGAAGTATTATTTAAAAAAAAAAAAAAAATTTTTAGACATGTATCTCGTGTGCACAAAAAAACTTTATATAAAGTTATTTAAAAAAAAAAAAATTATTATTATTATTATTTTTTTTTTTTTTAGACATGTATCTCGTGCACACTAGAAACTATCGTGTGCGCACGAGATACATGTATTAAAAAAAAAAAAATTATAAAAAAAAAAAAAGTTTTCCCCCATGTCCCTTTAGGGGCTTCGTAGAACTGTACTCTTCATTTTTAAATGATTTTCCTCCGTGGTGTGCTCACCGTGTTCCTCCGTGTCAGGCCAAGACTCACGTGTGCGACATCGAGCAGCGTCTCCAGGGCGTGATCAAGAGCAGGAACAAAGTGCTGGGGCTGCCATTGTCCATCGAGGGACACGTCCACTACCTCATTCAGGAATCCACCGACGACAAGCTGCTGTGTCAGATGTACCTGGGCTGGGGGCCTTACCTGTAAGGTGCACTCACACATACTGTATGTTGCTTTCTTCCGTTACAAGTCAGCGTTCACATTTCTATATGTTTTTGGAATAAACCAGGATCTGCACATTACTTCCTCTTAATGCATGCATCCTGCCTCTGTTCAAGTTAGCGTCTCTCCTGGTCATCATTACAAACATGGACACAGGGTTGTACGGTATAGTATAGTACCGGGATACTAATGAATCATATTCGGTACTATACCACCTCTAAAAAGTACCAGTCCCCCTTATTTCTTTAACGGGCATGACGGCGTGTCGTCGTCACGTGGTGACATTGCTGCTTTTACTAGCAGAGGAGCATGTTGGGCAGCGCACACACACAGAGTACTTACAAGCAGACACAGTGTGTAGACAGAAAAGGAATGGACGCATTTTGGTGTAAAAAGTAAAGATAAAGGTGAAGTTATAACACTGAAACACCCTCAGGAAGAGCTGCTTTAACACATGGCTAGTTACTTCTAAATCACTAATCCTTGTCTCCAAAGTAAGTTTCTTACAAGTATTATTATCACTGGAGGACGAGGAATCGCTAAACATGCTTCACTACACACGGTAGGAGGATACAATAGCTCACCGACGTCACAATGTAAACAAATGCCATGGGTGGATCTACACATGACATCCACTGTAATGATACCAAGTACTATAGCGCACTACTATGATTACATCGATATTTTTTAGCATCACAAAATCTTTTTTCCTTTTTTAAAATTAATATTAGTTTTATAAAGTCAGTAAATATGTCCCTGGACACATGAGGACTTTGAATATGACCAATGTATGATCCTGTAACTACTTGGTATCACATCCATACCTAAATGTGTGGTATCATCCAAAACTAATGTCAAGTATCAAAGAAGAGAAGAATAAGTGATTATTACATTTGAACAGAAGTGTAGATAGAACATGTTCAAACAGAAAATAAGCAGATTTTAACAGTAAATGAACAAGTAGATTAATAATCATTTTTTACAGTTTGTCCCTCATAATGTGTACAAAATAATAGGTGTATAAATGACACAATATGTTACTGCATAGACTAATTAGGAGTCTTTGTTTGTTTACTTACTACTAAAAGACAAGTTGTCTCGTATGTTCACTCAGTGTTTCCCACACATTCATTTATTTGTGGCGGCCCGCCACGAAAGAATTACGTCCGCCACAAATGGATTTTTCGGCTTTTAACTCGCTCGACCGCTCATAAAAGCAATGGGACTGTCTGTGAATGTTGCTTGTAGTTACACCTCCGGTGCAGTAGGTGGCGGTAGCCTACTATATGCATTGTAACTCCGCCAATAGCACTTAATTCACCTGGTGGGCCAGAAGAAGAAGAAGAAGAAGAGGGACGGGATCAAAATACTCGCCGGCTACTTTTCATAATGATGGCACTTCCTACGTTTCTACCTCAAACGTCCAAAAGCTGCTGAAAGCCTTGATCCAGGATGCCATGGGGAAAAAAACTTAAATGGTGCCTTTTGGCGACAGTTAGCAGCTTGGTGGCTCATAGCCGGCTAGCTAACGCTTGCTAGCGTGGTAGCATTGCTTCATTTTTACAGGTGTTATAGGTAGATAAGTTATAGCTGCATCGCTCGCGGCTCGTCATATATTTAACGTTAACTCGCGATTTCACCGAGCGTTTCACCGACGAGCTAACGTGTCCAGGTTATAGCCCTGTTGTCAATAAACACACATGGACTGAAGCTAAATTGTCCACTGTCCACTGCAGCATGTGAATGCAATGAAAAGAATAAAATCTGATCCAACCAGCTGTTAAAATGTTGTCCAGGTTAATGTTTTGGCCATTAAAGGCCCTTCATTTCAAGATTTCAACTGTGATCGGGCTTTAAACAGGTGGCTGACCTGTTCAGATGGGTGTAACTGCTACTGGTCAAATAATGTGAAATAGCATTTCATTTTACATGTATGCAATGCCATTTAAATGTAATTATAGATAATAATAATAATAATAAATACTGTGTAGTGTTGTAAATAGTCAACGGGAAGAATTTTAGTAAGATATAAGCCATGAGCACTACACAGCCAGAAAAAAACCTAGGCAGGACAAGTAAAAATATTGGGGCAAGTAGATTTGAGAAGTCGGGCAAACCTTAACGTTGAACCCTGCATGTGTTGAGCTGCTGCCGCTTAAGGTTAGACGGCACTGTTCATAGAGCAGTTCTGCTCGTTAGTAATAAATTCTAATGTTGGATGTTCACTCCTTCACACAGATGAGTATAGAAAAATATTTTCAACGGCCGAAAAGGGCTCGACTTGGAGAGGAGGTAGGCCTGCAGTCCGGACCACAGGTGCGACCTGTTCAGCAGGAGGAGGAGGAGGAGGTTGACTGACTGTGGCAGGACACCTCTGCCTCTGTTTCACTTCATGTTGCTGGTAAATAATATGGTTGTAGTATTAGGCTAAAGTTAAATTATTTAGTATTCACTAATTAAAGGGGCAGAGCTTTAAGAGACATTTTAGCTTTTATATTTTATAAGATATATTTTTTGTAAGAACCACAATTAATAAATATATTTCAGTGAATCACTAATTGTTCAAATCTGTATATAAATATGTACATAAAATGTTGTAATTATATTCCAACTCCGCGTTCTCTTGGTCATCGCCGCTGCCGCCGCCACCCCCCGCCCCCCGACCACACCACCACAAATAGATGCCTGTCCTGTGGGAAACACTGTCACTATTTTATTTAAAGACTAAATGACAATAATAAACATATGTTTCATGTACACTAACATTTGTTGTTACAATAATGACATTTTTTGTGGTCCCCTTTATTAACAAAAGTATCGAAATACATTTTGGTACCGGTACCAAAATATTGGGAACGGGGACAACTTGTGGAAAGTAACGGGTCTGGATTTGTGACGAGTTTGTTGACAGCGATCGCACAATGGACTTATTTACAGGAGGTTTTATTTTGAAAATGAAGTAAAAACCACATCAACTCCCTCTCTGTGACTCCTTGCACCGCTCTGCTTCCTCAGCATCGCAAGCAGCGAAGTCAAAGTTGAACATTTTTAAGAAATACACACTATCATTATACAGCATTGACTCCATGTTGGATGCACAAAGGAAACACTGCCGACTAGCGGCCAAAATAAAAAGGTGCGTAGGGAAGGAGTTGAATAAAAGCAAGACAACGTGCACATTTACAGTATTACACATACCTGAAAATGAAGTAAAAATCACATAAACTCCTTGTACCGCTCTGCTTCCTACACATAGAAAACATACTTTTTACCAACAGGCTGTGTAGTGGTCGCGTGACATGAAAGAAGACCGCTTCAAAGTATATCGCGCCAACACTCACGCAAACAAAACACTTGTAGCGATTAAAATGACACAAAAACATTAGATATCTTAAGGGTACATCAAAAGTAAACAATATACGGCAAGAATTACAAAAATAAACCATTCGCATTTGTTAGGAAACGACACCAATTTGTACACAACTCACCTCAGCATTGTAAGCAGTAGTGATGGGTCCGGCAACACCGATGCATCGGCGCATGCGTCGAGCTCATAGAGCAAAACCCTGTGTCGGTGCGCTTACCGCTTTTAGAAAGTCACGTGACCCATCATGAGCTGTTTTGGTCACGTGACCGATACGCCAACTGTGTCGCCTCCTCTGTGCCCTGTGAGCGGCTCTTTTCTACAGCCCGAGAAATAATAACTAAGAAGAGATATCGTCTAAAATAATAAAAATGTATAAAAAAATAAAATTAAAAAAATTCCCAGTCCACAATCATCCACAACACGTTCTCTTAGATGTCCATGTTATGATACATGTTCACATTATTTATTGACTGTATCTAAAAAAGATAAAAAATATATTTTTATTTAAATGAAGATATGAAATAATCCTAAATGACTTGGTTTATATTATTGTATATACTAGGGCAGGGGTCACCAACGCGGTGCCCGCGGTCACCAGGTAGCCCGTAAGGACCAGATCAGTCGCCCGCTTGCCTGTTCTAAAAATAGCTCAAAGAGCAGCACTTACCAGTGAGCTGCCTCTATTTTTTAAATGTCATTTATTTACTAGCAAGCTGGTCTCGCTTTGCTCGACATTTTTAATTCTAAAAGAGACAAAACTCAAATAGAATTTGAAAATCCATGAAAATATTTTAAAGACTTGGTCTTCACTTGTTTAAATAAATTCATTTTTTTTTTTTTTACTTTGCTTCTTATTACTTTTAGAAATACAATTTTAGAGAAAAAATACAACCTTAAAAATGATTTTAGGATTTTTAAACAAATATACCTTTTTACCTTTTAAATTTCTTCCTCTTCTTTCCTGACAATTTAAATCAATGTTCAAGTAAATTTATTTATTTTTTATTGTAAAGAATAATAAATATTTTAGCTTCTGTTTTTTCGACAAAGAATATTTGTGAAATATTTCTTCAAACTTACTATGATTAAAATTCAAAAAAATTATTCTGGCAAATCTAGAAAATCTGTAGAATCAAATTTAAATCTTCTTTCAAAATATTTAGAATTTCTTTTAAAATTGTTGTTCTGGAAAATCTAGAAGAAATACTGATTTGTCTTTGTTAGAAATATAGCTTGGTCCAATTTGTTAAATATTCTAACAAAGTGCAGATTGGATTTGAACCAATTTAAAACATGTCATCAAAATTCTAAAATGTATCTTAATCAGGAAAAATTACTAATGATGTTCCATAAATTCTTTTTTTAATTTTTTCAAAAAGATTCAAATAAGCTAGTTTTTCTCTTCTTTTTGTCGGTTGAATTTTGAATTATAAAGAGTCGAAATTGAAGATACACTATGTTTCAAAATTTAATTTTAAATTTTTTCGTGTTTTCTCCTCTTTTAAACCGTTCAATTAAGTGTTTTTTTTCATCATTTATTCTCTACAAAAAACCTTCCGTAAAAGGAAAAAAAAATGTACGACGGAATGACAGACAGAAATACCCATTTTTTTATATATATAAATGTATTTATTTAGCTATTCTTGTTTAAATGACACTTACGTGTAACTTACAAATGACAATATATTTATTTATTTAAGTGTGTATCAAACTGGTAGCCCTTCGCATTAATCAGTACCCAAGAAGTAGTTTTTGGTTTCAAAAAGGTTGGTGACCCCTGTACTAGGGCATCAAATCAGTGTCAGTTGAGTCGGTCCATAGGTTGCCTGTAGGGATTTTTAATGTCCAGCAGATGTCAGTATTTAGTGACACAGTATCGACACAGTATCAATACAGTTTTGCAATGTGTCGAAACGCTTCATGACGCCTCATCAACCCATCACTAGTAAGCAGCAAGGTGAGGAGCTACAGAAGCTAGAGGAAACTACGGAAGCTTGACAGGATGGAGTCAAATAAAATAACAGTCAATCAACAAATATAAAGAACTCTTTTTAGATCAAATTCACACAAACACAATATTTTAATAACAAAATAAAAACATACCGAAATATGAATAAAGTGCATTTTTAACTCGGGGTGGAACCCATGAAAGCTTTAAGAGTAAACATATGCACAGGCTCACTATGTGCTGGTGAAATGATGACATCATGTAACACCAGTGAAAGAGATATGAGGTTTTAGAAATGCTTTTAATGATTGATCATGTAGGACCATATGTCAAATGTGTTTAGGTCCCAGCTCATGGAGGAGTGACGGGAAATGAACTAGCAGATAAATATGCAAAACAAGCGATAATGACAGGAAATATTACAGTTCATTGTCAAAATTAGTAAATCAGAAGTCATTATTTTGAAAGTTACTGACAAATATTTGGCATTAATGACGGTGCAGTCATAGGAAAAAATGGAAGATCATTTTTCACTATCAAGTTGGTTCAGGGTGCAGAAAGGAGGACACACAATCACTCCTTTGAGGCCAGGACATGATGGATTCAATTAAATAATGTTTTTAATTGGCAAGCACGAGACTGACAAATGTAACCATCTGCAAACAGTAGATCTTTGTTCATTTATATTGCACTGAATATGAAAGAGAAACACTGAATTAAGAAGACATGGGAGTAACATTTGGACTTAAAAAAAATGGATGGGATGGACATACTAAGTAAAATAGATCATAAAGGTTATAAAACATTGAATGTCTTGAAATAAAACAAGATCATCACTAATTTTGTCAGCTGTCATTACTTTTTATACATATATTTGTATGTATATACATGTAATGTATATATATATGTATGTATATAAATATATATGTATGTATGTGTATATGTATATAAATATATATGTATGTGTATGAATATATATATATGTTTGTATGTGTGTATATATATATTTATATATATGTGTGTGTATATATGTATGTATATAAATATATGTGTATGTTTATAAATATATATGTATATATATATATATAAGTTTGTATATATATATATACATATTTATTTGTGTGTGTATATATATATATATATATATATATATATATATATATATCTATATATATCAAATTACAATATGTATTTTGTAACAAATTCGAGCCTATAAGTCATTATTTACATCCGAGAGGTAGCGGTACTGCACTAATTGTTTGCAGCCGCTTAAACAACAAAGATCCAGGATGTATTAAAGTAAACATGGCGCTTCCGCTCGTGCCTTTATTTTGAAGGTTAAAACCAGAAGTAAATTTAACAATAAGATACGTCGTCTTGCAACTGTCATAACCGCCACACGCCAAAGCTCCACATTGATATATTCATATTTCACTCAATGTCGTATTTGTAGACATTTAATATCAACAAGTTACTGGAGTGAGCGAGCATGAAAGGAGGTTCAAGTAAAAACAACATGACGTCATCTTCGCGGTGTTCGTTGGACTAATCCGACCTCCAGGAGCTGGGCGGGCGGACACCCTTCACTCCACGGGCTTAGCCGGCTCGCTTTGCCGGACAGATTGTAGTTTGTCCCGTAGACGTCCGTCCCGTGCAGGTGTGTCCAGGCTGAGAGGACGTCGTCATGGATTTGACGCAGTTGGCGGTGGATGCTGGTCAGTTCATCAACCGGGCCGTCCAGGTGAGGAAAAGAAGAATAACCAGCATTTGTTTTTAGCAAGAGTGTATTCATTCGTCTATTGTATCTTTTTCTGCTACTATGTAGTACACGGAGGAGAGTCTTGGACAGGCCGATAAGACCGAGTTGAACTCCGGCCTGGAGGAGCTTCTTACCCGGGCGGACGCCACCAAGACTTGGACGGACAACATCGTCTCTCAAACGGAAGCCATGTTGCAGCCGAGCCTCGGTGAGTTAATATAGGAGGTCCTGGAAGGTAACTACAACATGTTGCAGCCGAGCCTAGGTGAGTTAATATAGGAGGTCCTGGAAGGTAACTATAACATGTTGCAGCCTAGCCTAGGTGAGTTTGTATAGGAGGTCCTGGAAGGTAACTACAACATGTTGCAGCCTAGCCTAGGTGAGTTTGTATAGGAGGTCCTGGAAGGTAACTACAACATGTTGCAGCCGAGCCTCGGTGAGTTAATATAGGAGGTCCTGGAAGGTAACTACAACATGTTGCAGCCTAGCCTAGGTGAGTTTGTATAGGAGGTCCTGGAAGGTAACTACAACATGTTGCAGCCTAGCCTAGGTGAGTTTGTATAGGAGGTCCTGGAAGGTAACTATAACATGTTGCAGCCTAGCCTAGGTGAGTTTGTATAGGAGGTCCTGGAAGGTAACTACAACATGTTGCAGCCTAGCCTAGGTGAGTTAATATAGGAGGTCCTGGAAGGTAACTATAACATGTTGCAGCCTAGCCTAGGTGAGTTTGTATAGGAGGTCCTGGAAGGTAACTACAACATGTTGCAGCCTAGCCTAGGTGAGTTTGTATAGGAGGTCCTGGAAGGTAACTACAACATGTTGCAGCCGAGCCTCGGTGAGTTAATATAGGAGGTCCTGGAAGGTAACTACAACATGTTGCAGCCTAGCCTAGGTGAGTTTGTATAGGAGGTCCTGGAAGGTAACTACAACATGTTGCAGCCGAGCCTCGGTGAGTTAATATAGGAGGTCCTGGAAGGTAACTACAACATGTTGCAGCCTAGCCTAGGTGAGTTTGTATAGGAGGTCCTGGAAGGTAACTACAACATGTTGCAGCCGAGCCTCGGTGAGTTAATATAGGAGGTCCTGGAAGGTAACTACAACATGTTGCAGCCTAGCCTAGGTGAGTTTGTATAGGAGGTCCTGGAAGGTAACTACAACATGTTGCAGCCTAGCCTAGGTGAGTTAATATAGGAGGTCCTGGAAGGTAACTACAACATGTTGCACAGCCTAGCCTAGGTGAGTTAATATAGGAGGTCCTGGAAGGTAACTGCAACATGTTGCAGCCTAGCCTAGGTGAGTTTGTATAGGAGGTCCTGGAAGGTAACTACAACATGTTGCAGCCTAGCCTAGGTGAGTTTGTATAGGAGGTCCTGGAAGGTAACTACAACATGTTGCAGCCTAGCCTAGGTGAGTTTGTATAGGAGGTCCTGGAAGGTAACTACAACATGTTGCAGCCTAGCCTAGGTGAGTTAATATAGGAGGTCCTGGAAGGTAACTACAACATGTTGCAGCCGAGCCTAGGTGAGTTTGTATAGGAGGTCCTGGAAGGTAACTACAACATGTTGCAGCCTAGCCTAGGTGAGTTAATATAGGAGGTCCTGGAAGGTAACTACAACATGTTGCAGCCTAGCCTAGGTGAGTTTGTATAGGAGGTCCTGGAAGGTAACTACAACATGTTGCAGCCTAGCCTAGGTGAGTTAATATAGGAGGTCCTGGAAGGTAACTACAACATGTTGCAGCCTAGCCTAGGTGAGTTAATATAGGAGGTCCTGGAAGGTAACTACAACATGTTGCAGCCTAGCCTAGGTGAGTTTGTATAGGAGGTCCTGGAAGGTAACTACAACATGTTGCAGCCGAGCCTAGGTGAGTTAATATAGGAGGTCCTGGAAGGTAACTACAACATGTTGCAGCCTAGCCTAGGTGAGTTTGTATAGGAGGTCCTGGAAGGTAACTACAACATGTTGCAGCCTAGCCTAGGTGAGTTAATATAGGAGGTCCTGGAAGGTAACTACAACATGTTGCAGCCTAGCCTAGGTGAGTTTGTATAGGAGGTCCTGGAAGGTAACTACAACATGTTGCAGCCTAGCCTAGGTGAGTTTGTAAAGGAGGTCCTGGGAGGTAACTACAACATGTTGCAGCCTAGCCTAGGTGAGTTTGTATAGGAGGTCCTGGGAGGTAACTACAACATGTTACAGCCTAACTTAGGTGAGTTAATATAGGAGGTCCTGGAAGGTAACTACAACATGTTGCAGCCCAGCCTAGGTGAGCTTGTACAGGAGGTCCTGAAAGGTAACTACAACATGTTGCAGCCCAGCCTAGGTGAGCTTGTACAGGAGGTCCTGAAAGGTAACTACAACATGTTGCAGCCCAGCCTAGGTGAGCTTGTATAGGAGGACCAGGAAGGTAACTACAACATGTTGCAGCCCAGCCTAGGTGAGCTTGTATAGGAGGACCTGTACACTTGTTTGTAGAGAAGGTCCTAGAAGAAAACTACAATGTGACATCATTTGGTACTGTACACTTGGTTGAAGACAAGGTCCTGGAAGGACACTACAAAGTGACTTCATTTGGTACTGTACACTTCTTTGTAGAGAAGGTCCTGGAAGGAAGCTACAATGTGACTTCATTTGGTACTGTACACTTGGTTGAAGAGAAGGTCCTGGAAGGACACTACAATGTAACTTAATTTGGTACTGTACACTTGTTTGTAGAGAAGGTCCTGGAAGGACACCACAATGTGACATCATTTGGTACTGTACACTTGTTTGTAGAGAAGGTCCAGGAAGGACGCTACAATGTAACTTAATTTGGTACTGTACACTTGTTTGTAGGTAAGGTCCTTGAAGGACACTACAATGTGACTTAATTTAGTACTGTACACTTGTTTGTATAGAATGTCCTGGAAGGTCACTACACCTCTTCAGTAGGTACTGTGCACATGTTTGTATAGCAGGTCCTGGAAGGACACTACAATGTGACTTCATTAATTACAGTACACTTGTTTGTAGAGAAGGTCCTGGAAGTGCACGACAATGTGACTTCATTTGGTACTGTGCACTTGTTTGTAGGGAAGGTCCTGGAAGGACACTACAATGTGACTTAATTTGTCACTGTACACTTGTTTGTGGAGAAGGTCCTGGAAGGACACTCCAATGTGACTTCATTAATTACAGTACGGTACACTTGTTCGAATAGCAGGTCCTGGAAGGTCACACCAACGCTGCTTTATTAGAAAGGCATTTTTAGGGCCATTATTCACCATTTGTTCAAAAGTGTACCTTACCTTATTAAACTGAGCATGCACTGTTTGTTTTAATCATACATTATGACTAACATAAATAAGCAGTTATGTTTTTATCATGCATTATATTATTAGTGTCTTGTTTTTATCATGCAGTATATTATTAGTGTCTTGTTTTTATCATGCAGTATATTATTAGTGTCTTGTTTTTATCATGAAGTATATTATTAGTGTCTTGTTTTTATCATGCAGTATATTATTAGTGTCTTGTTTTTATCATGCAGTATATTATTAGTGTCTTGTTTTTATCATGCAGTATATTATTAGTGTCTTGTTTTTATCATGCAGTATATTATTAGTGTATTGTTTTTATCATGCAGTATATTATTAGTGTCTTGTTTTTATCATGCAGTATATTATTAGTGTCTTGTTTTTATCATGCAGTATATTATTAGTGTCTTGTTTTTATCATGCAGTATATTATTAGTGTCTTGTTTTTATCATGCAGTATATTATTAGTGTCTTGTTTTTATCATGCAGTATATTATTAGTGTCTTGTTTTTGTCATGCAGTATATTATTAGTGTCTTGTTTTTATCATGCAGTATATTATTAGTGTCTTGTTTTTATCATGCAGTATATTATTAGTGTCTTGTTTTTATCATGCAGTATATTATTAGTGTCTTGCACTGAACAAAAAGAGCACGGTCGACCAATTAAAATTCCTTGCGTGTTAAACATACTTGGCCAATGACTAAGCAGATTTAATATTGTTGTGTTATGAGCAGCGGCACGTCTTGAAGAGCGACTATACGAACACCTGGACTGGCCCCGCCCCCTTCGCCCTCACGCTCATCAGGTCCTGGGAGAGCAAATGATTGAAGCTGGCTTTGAGATGGGCAACAACACCCCTTATGGTGCGTGCTGCATTATTGTATTGTGTATGAATATGTCATATGTATAATTTTGAAATATGAATATGATATATGCAGGCAGAGCGCTGCTCAGGTGTGGTGAGACCCAGAAGCAGTTTGGCGAGGCCCAAAGACATTTTGTCCAAAGTGCCAACATTCACTTTGTGACTCCTCTGCAACATTTTACTAACTGTGACTACAAAGTCATCCAGGTAAATAACACTTAAGTCATCCAGGTAAATAACACTTAAGTCATCCAGGTAAATAACACTTAAGTCATCCAGGTAAATAACACTTAAGTCATTCAAGTAAATAACACTTAAGTCATCCAGGTGAATAACACTTAAGTCATCCAGGTAAATAACACTTAAGTCATCCAGGTAAATAACACTTAAGTCATTCAGGTAAATAACACTTAAGTCATCCAGGTAAATAACACTTAAGTCATTCAAATAAATAACACTTAAGTCATCCAGGTGAATAACACTTAAGTCATCCAGGTAAATAACACTTAAGTCATCCAGGTGAATAACACTTAAGTCATCCAGGTAAATAACACTTAAGTCATCCAGGTGAATAACACTTAAGTCATCCAGGTAAATAACACTTAAGTCATCCAGGTAAATAACACTTAAGTCATCCAGGTGAATAACACTTAAGTCATCCAGGTAAATAACACTTAAGTCATCCAGGTGAATAACACTTAAGTCATCTAGGTAAATAACACTTAAGTCATTCAAGTAAATAACACTTAAGTCATCCAGGTGAATAACACTTAAGTCATCCAGGTAAATAACACTTAAGTCATCCAGGTAAATAACACTTAAGTCATTCAAGTAAATAACACTTAAGTCATCCAGGTGAATAACACTTAAGTCATCCAGGTAAATAACACTTAAGTCATCCAGGTGAATAACACTTAAGTCATCCAGGTGAATAACACTTAAGTCATCCAGGTAAATAACACTTAAGTCATCCAGGTGAATAACACTTAAGTCATCCAGGTAAATAACACTTAAGTCATCCAGGTAAATAACACTTAAGTCATCCAGGTGAATAACACTTAAGTCATCCAGGTAAATAACACTTAAGTCATCCAGGTGAATAACACTTAAGTCATCTAGGTAAATAACACTTAAGTCATTCAGGTGAATAACACTTAAGTCATCCAGGTAAATAACACTTAAGTCATCCAGGTAAATAACACTTAAGTCATCCAGGTGAATAACACTTAAGTCATCCAGGTGAATAACACTTAAGTCATCCAGGTGAATAACACTTAAGTCATCCAGGTAAATAACACTTAAGTCCTGCAGGTAAATAACACTTACGTCATTCAGGTAAATAACACTTAAGTCATCCAGGTAAATAACACTTAAGTCATCCAGGTAAATAACACTTAAGTCATCCAGGTAAATAACACTTAAGTCCTGCAGGTAAATAACACTTAAGTCCTGCAGGTAAATAAGACACAAGTCATCCAGGTAAATAACCCTTAAGTCGCCAAGGTAAATAAGACACAAGTCATCCAGGTAAATACAACTTAAGTCATCCAGGTATATAACACATCCAGGTAAATAACACTTAAGTCATCCAGGTAAATAACACTTAAGTCATCCAGGTAAATAACACTTAAGTCATCCAGGTAAATAACACTTAAGTCATCCAGGTAAATAACACTTAAGTCATCCAGGTAAATAACACTTAAGTCATTCAGGTAAATAACACTTAAGTCATCCAGGTAAATAACACTTAAGTCATTCAAGTAAATAACACTTAAGTCATCCAGGTGAATAACACTTAAGTCATCCAGGTAAATAACACTTAAGTCATCCAGGTGAATAACACTTAAGTCATCCAGGTGAATAACACTTAAGTCATCCAGGTAAATAACACTTAAGTCATCCAGGTGAATAACACTTAAGTCATCCAGGTAAATAACACTTAAGTCATCCAGGTAAATAACACTTAAGTCATCCAGGTGAATAACACTTAAGTCATCCAGGTAAATAACACTTAAGTCATCCAGGTGAATAACACTTAAGTCATCCAGGTAAATAACACTTAAGTCATCCAGGTAAATAACACTTAAGTCATCCAGGTGAATAACACTTAAGTCATCCAGGTAAATAACACTTAAGTCATCCAGGTAAATAACACTTAAGTCATCCAGGTAAATAACACTTAAGTCATCCAGGTGAATAACACTTAAGTCATCCAGGTGAATAACACTTAAGTCATCCAGGTAAATAACACTTAAGTCATCCAGGTGAATAACACTTAAGTCATCCAGGTGAATAACACTTAAGTCATCCAGGTGAATAACACTTAAGTCATCCAGGTAAATAACACTTAAGTCCTGCAGGTAAATAACACTTACGTCATTCAGGTAAATAACACTTAAGTCATCCAGGTAAATAACACTTAAGTCATCCAGGTAAATAACACTTAAGTCATCCAGGTAAATAACACTTAAGTCATCCAGGTAAATAACACTTAAGTCATCCAGGTAAATAACACTTAAGTCCTGCAGGTAAATAACACTTAAGTCCTGCAGGTAAATAAGACACAAGTCATCCAGGTAAATAACCCTTAAGTCGCCAAGGTAAATAAGACACAAGTCATCCAGGTAAATACAACTTAAGTCATCCAGGTATATAACACATCCAGGTAAATAACACTTAAGTCATCCAGGTAAATAACACTTAAGTCATCCAGGTAAATAACACTTAAGTCATCCAGGTAAATAACACTTAAGTCATCCAGGTAAATAACACTTAAGTCATTCAGGTAAATAACACTTAAGTCATTCAGGTAAATAACACTTAAGTCCTGCAGGTAAATAACACTTAAGTCATCCAGGTGAATAACACTTAAGTCATCCAGGTAAATAACACTTAAGTCATCCAGGTGAATAACACTTAAGTCATCCAGGTAAATAACACTTAAGTCATCCAGGTAAATAACACTTAAGTCATCCAGGTGAATAACACTTAAGTCATCCAGGTAAATAACACTTAAGTCATCCAGGTGAATAACACTTAAGTCATCTAGGTAAATAACACTTAAGTCATTCAAGTAAATAACACTTAAGTCATCCAGGTGAATAACACTTAAGTCATCCAGGTAAATAACACTTAAGTCATCCAGGTAAATAACACTTAAGTCATCCAGGTAAATAACACTTAAGTCATTCAAGTAAATAACACTTAAGTCATCCAGGTGAATAACACTTAAGTCATCCAGGTAAATAACACTTAAGTCATCCAGGTGAATAACACTTAAGTCATCCAGGTAAATAACACTTAAGTCATCCAGGTAAATAACACTTAAGTCATCCAGGTGAATAACACTTAAGTCATCTAGGTAAATAACACTTAAGTCATTCAGGTGAATAACACTTAAGTCATCCAGGTGAATAACACTTAAGTCATCCAGGTAAATAACACTTAAGTCCTGCAGGTAAATAACACTTAAGTCATTCAGGTAAATAACACTTAAGTCATCCAGGTAAATAACACTTAAGTCATCCAGGTAAATAACACTTAAGTCATCCAGGTAAATAACACTTAAGTCATCCAGGTAAATAACACTTAAGTCATCCAGGTAAATAACACTTAAGTCCTGCAGGTAAATAACACTTAAGTCCTGCAGGTAAATAAGACACAAGTCATCCAGGTAAATAACCCTTAAGTCGCCAAGGTAAATAAGACACAAGTCATCCAGGTAAATACAACTTAAGTCATCCAGGTAAATAACACTTAAGTCATCCAGGTAAATAACACTGAAGTCATCCAGGTAAATAACACTTAAGTCATCCAGGTAAATAACACTTAAGTCATCCAGGTGAATAACACTTAAGTCATCCAGGTAAATAACACTTAAGTCATCCAGGTAAATAACACTTAAGTCATCCAGGTAAATAACACTTAAGTCATCCAGGTAAATAACACACAAGTCATCCAGGTGAATAACACTTAAGTCATCCAGGTAAATAACACTTAAGTCCTGCAGGTAAATAACACTTAAGTCATTCAGGTAAATAACACTTAAGTCATCCAGGTAAATAACACTTAAGTCATCCAGGTAAATAACACTTAAGTCATCCAGGTAAATAACACTTAAGTCATCCAGGTAAATAACACTTAAGTCATCCAGGTAAATAACACTTAAGTCCTGCAGGTAAATAACACTTAAGTCCTGCAGGTAAATAAGACACAAGTCATCCAGGTAAATAACCCTTAAGTCGCCAAGGTAAATAAGACACAAGTCATCCAGGTAAATACAACTTAAGTCATCCAGGTATATAACACATCCAGGTAAATAACACTTAAGTCATCCAGGTAAATAACACTTAAGTCATCCAGGTAAATAACACTGAAGTCATCCAGGTAAATAACACTGCAGTCATTAAGGTAAATAACACTTAAGTCATTCAGGTAAATAACACTTAAGTCATCCAGGTAAATAACACTTAAGTCATCCAGGTAAATAAGACACAAGTCATCCAGGTAAATAAAACTTAAGTCATCCAGGTAAATAACACTTAAGTCATCCAGTTAAATAACACTTAAATCCTGCAGGTAAATAACACTTAAGTCATCCAGGTAAATAACACTTAAATCCTGCAGGTAAATAACACTTAAGTCATCCAGGTAAATAACACTTAAGTCATTCAGGTAAATAACACTTAAGTCATCCAGGTAAATAACACTTAAGTCATTCAGGTAAATAACACTTAAGTCATCCAGGTAAATAGCACTTAAGTCATCCAGGTAAATAACACTTAAGTCATCCAGGTAAATAACACTTAAGTCATCCAGGTAAATAACACTTAAGTCCTGCAGGTAAATAACACTTAAGTCATTCAGGTAAATAACACTTAAGTCATCCAGGTAAATAACACTTAAGTCATCCAGGTAAATAACACTTAAGTCATCCAGGTAAATAACACTTAAGTCATCCAGGTAAATAACACTTAAGTCCTGCAGGTAAATAACACTTAAGTCCTGCAGGTAAATAAGACACAAGTCATCCAGGTAAATAACCCTTAAGTCATCCAGGTAAATAACACTTAAGTCATCCAGGTAAATAACACTTAAGTCCTGCAGGTAAATAACACTTAAGTCCTGCAGGTAAATAAGACACAAGTCATCCAGGTAAATAACCCTTAAGTCGCCAAGGTAAATAAGACACAAGTCATCCAGGTAAATACAACTTAAGTCATCCAGGTATATAACACATCCAGGTAAATAACACTTAAGTCATCCAGGTAAATAACACTTAAGTCATCCAGGTAAATAACACTGAAGTCATCCAGGTAAATAACACTGCAGTCATTAAGGTAAATAACACTTAAGCCATCCAGGTAAATAAGACACAAGTCATCCAGGTAAATAAAACTTAAGTCATCCAGGTAAATAACACTTAAGTCATCCAGTTAAATAACACTTAAATCCTGCAGGTAAATAACACTTAAGTCATCCAGGTAAATAACACTTAAATCCTGCAGGTAAATAACACTTAAGTCATCCAGGTAAATAACACTTAAGTCATCCAGGTAAATAACACTTAAGTCATTCAGGTAAATAACACTTAAGTCATCCAGGTAAATAACACTTAAGTCATCCAGGTAAATAACACTTAAGTCATCCAGGTAAATAACACTTAAGTCATCCAGGTAAATAACACTTAAGTCCTGCAGGTAAATAACACTTAAGTCATCCAGGTAAATAACACTTAAGTCATCCAGGTAAATAACACTGCAGTCATTAAGGTAAATAACACTGTAGTCATCCAGGTAAATAAGACACAAGTCATCCAGGTAAATAAGACACAAGTCATCCAGGTAAATAACACTTAAGTCCTGCAGGTAAATAACGCTTAAGTCATCCAGGTAAATAACACTTAAGTCATCCAGGTAAATAACACTTAAGTCATCCAGGTAAATAACACTTAAGTCCTGCAGGTAAATAACACTTAAGTCATCCAGGTAAATAACACTTAAGTCATCCAGGTAAATAACACTGAAGTCACTAAGGTAAATAACACTTAAGTCATTCAGGTAAATAACGTGTGTGTGTGTGTGTGTGTGTGTGTGTGTGTGTGTGTGTGTGTGTGTGTGTGTGTGTGTGTGTGTGTGTGTGTGTGTGTGTGTGTGTGTGTGTGTGTGTGTGTGTGTCCTTAGGAGGCGCGCAGGATGCTGCTCAACAAGCGCTTGGACTTGGACATCGCCAAGAGTAGACTTAGGAGATCTCACCTGGCTCAACAGGAGTCCACTGTGAGGCTTTTTTCTTCTTGTAACAAACTATTGACACTTGTTGTTGTAACAAACTATTGACACTTGTTGTTGTAACAAGGGTCAGAAAAAGACTATATTTAGTAAAAGTTGTTGACATTTAGTTGACTGTGTGTCATGTGTGTGTAGAGACTCAACAACACCCGGCAGGACGACTACATGTCCTTCATGTTCAGCTGTGTGCGTGTTGGCTGGCTGAAGGTGAGTGAGAGACTCCAGAAGAAAACCTTGAAATGATGACTTCTCATCTTCTGTGTCTCTCGTCCAATCAGATGTGGGCTCAGGAAGTCTCTCAGGTGAGCTCTTAATGTTTGATTTGTCTCAAAGCAGATGACAACTAATACACAATAAATGTTTGTAGGCGGAGATGCAGCTGAGGATATGTCAGTCCTCCTTTGATCGTCACTCAGATGTGACACGACAACTTGTGGGAGAGTTACACAACACACATGTAGGTAGAAACACACACATATAGTCATATTGTGGGAGAGTTACACAACACACATGTAGGTAGAAACACACACATATAGTAATATTGTGGGAGAGTTACACAACACACATGTAGGTAGAAACACACACATATAGAAATATTGTGGGAGAGTTACATAAAACACATGTAGGTAGAAACACACACATAGTAATATTGTGGGAGAGTGTTGGGTCGGACCAGTTCTTCCTCCCAGGGAATCTAAGTTACTGGTCAATCCCAAGTTCTTTCGATGACATATATGCTGAGTAAGAAGGACCATCAAGACAGAATTGGAATATTTTCAAGTTTTACTAAAGCTTTAGGAAATCATCTTAACCAATACATTCATATCGGCTACTCTAGTTGATGTGACATTCAAACGGAAAAGCCAACTTCTTGCACACAAAGAAAACCCCCATCTCTCCCCCTCGCAACACTGATAAGGAAGATTTGGGGGTTTGGTTTCACATTCCTGATGGTTGAAGACACTAAACAGACAATCTGAAGACAAAGAGAGACTGGTGGAATATACAAAGGAAAAGTACTAGGTACTCTAAACATGGCTATGAATAGAGAAATAACTTATACATGCATCCTCCACAATAGTTACACAACACACATGTAGGTAGAAACACACACATATAGTCATATTGTGGGAGAGTTACACAACACACATGTAGGTAGAAACACACGCATATAGTAATATTGTGGGAGAGTTACACAACACACATGTAGGTAGAAACACACACATATAGTAATATTGTGGGAGAGTTACACAACACACATGTAGGTAGAAACACACACATATAGTAATATTGTGGGAGAGTTACACAACACACATGTAGGCAGAATCACACACATATAAAAATATTGTGGGAGAGTTACATAAAACACATGTAGGTAGAAACACACACATAGTAATATTGTGGGAGAGTGTTGCGTCGGACCAGTTCTTCCTCCCAGGGAATCTAAGTTACTGGTCAATCCCAAGTTCTTTCGATGACATATATGCTGAGTAAGAAGGACCATCAAGACAGAATTGGAATATTTTCAAGTTTTACTAAAGTTTTAGGAGATCATCTTAACCAATACATTCATATTGGCTACTCTAGTTGATCTGACATTCAAAAGGAAAAGCCAACTTATTGCACACAAAGAAAACCCCCATCTTCCCCCCTCGCAACACTGATAAGGAAGATTTGGGGGTTTGGTTTTACATTCCTGATGGTTTAAGACACTAAACAGACAATCTGAAGACAAAGAGAGACTGGTAGAATATACAAAGGAAAAGTACTAGATCCTCTAAACATGGCTATGAATAGAGAAATAACTCGTATATGCATCCTCCACAATAGTTACACAACACACATGTAGGTAGAAACACACACATTTAGTCATATTGTGGGAGAGTTACACAACACACATGTAGGTAGAAACACACACATATAGTAATATTGTGGGAGAGTTACACAACACACATGTAGGTCGAAACACACGCATATAGTCATATTGTGGGAGAGTTACACAACACACATGTAGGTAGAAACACACACATATAGAAATATTGTGGGAGAGTTACATAAAACACATGTAGGTAGAAACACACACATAGTAGTATTGCGGGAGAGTGTTGGGTTGGACCAGTTCTTCCTCCCAGGGAATCTAAGTTACTGGTCAATCCCAAGTTCTTTCGATGACATATATGCTGAGTAAGAAGGACCATCAAGACAGAATTGGAATATTTTCAAGTTTTACTAAAGCTTTAGGAGATCATCTTAACCAATACATTCATATCGGCTACTCTAGTTGATATGACATTCAAACGGAAAAGCCAACTTCTTGCACACAAAGAAAACCCCCATCTCCCCCCCTCGCAACACTGATAAGGAAGATTTGGGGGTTTGGTTTCACATTCCTGATGGTTTAAGACACTAGACAGACAATCTGAAGACAAAGAGAGACTGGTAGAATATACAAAGGAAAAGTACTAGATACTCTAAACATGGCTATGAATAGAGAAATAACTCATATATGCATCCTCCACAATAGTTACACAACACACATGTAGGTAGAAACACACACATATAGTCATATTGTGGGAGAGTTACACAACACACATGTAGGTAGAAACACACACATATAGTCATATTGTGGGAGAGTTACACAACACACATGTAGGTCGAAACACACGCATATAGTAATATTGTGGGAGAGTTACACAACACACATGTAGGTCGAAACACACGCATATAGTAATATTGTGGGAGAGTTACACAACACACATGTTGGTAGAAACACACACATATAGTAATATTGTGGGAGTTACACAACACACATGTAGGTAGGAACACACACATATAGTCATATTGTGGGAGAGTGTTGGGTTGGACCAGTTCTTCTTCCCAGGGAATCTAAGTTACTGGTCAATCCCAAGTTCTTTCGATGACATATATGCTGAGTAAGAAGGACCATCAAGACAGAATTGGAATATTTTCAAGTTTTACTAAAGCTTTAGGAGATCATCTTAACCAATACATTCATATCGGCTACTCTAGTTGATGTGACATTCAAACGGAAAAGCCAACTTCTTGCACACAAAGAAAACCACATGTAGGTAGAAACACACGCATATAGTAATATTGTGGGAGAGTTACACAACACACATGTAGGTAGAAACACACGCATATAGTAATATTGTGGGAGAGTTACACAACACACATGTAGGTAGAAACACACGCATATAGTAATATTGTGGGAGAGTTACACAACACACATGTAGGTAGAAACACACGCATATAGTAATATTGTGGGAGAGTTACACAACACACATGTAGGTAGAAACACACACATATAGAAATATTGTGGGAGAGTTACATAAAACACATGTAGGTAGAAACACACACATAGTAATATTGTGGAAGAGTGTTGGGTCGGACCAGTTCTTCCTCCCAGGGAATCTAAGTTACTGGTCAATCCCAAATTCTTTCGATGACATATATGCTGAGTAAGAAGGACCATCAAGACAGAATTGGAATATTTTCAAGTTTTACTAAAGCTTTAGGAGATCATCTTAACCAATACATTCATATCGGCTACTCGAGTTGATGTGACATTCAAACGGAAAAGCCAACTTCTTGCACACAAAGAAAACCACATGTAGGTAGAAACACACGCATATAGTAATATTGTGGGAGAGTTACACAGCACACATGTAGGTAGGGACACACACAAATATGATAATTGTGTAATAAGAATGTGATGTTGATGTGTGTGTTCAGAACAAACACATGCAGAGTCTGATGGACTTTGTGGATGCTCAGACGTGTTTCTACGCACACTGCAAGCAACACGCCTTGGAGCTGAGGAAACACCTGGCCAGGTGCATACACACTTTCATCATCAATATCACCACTATGTGTATATATATAAATATATATATATGTATGTATATGTAAGATCATCATCATATATCTATATATCTCCTTCTCAACATGTGTACCTTCAGCATCCCAGCAGTGTTGTGCTCCAGCAGGTGGCAGTCATCAATAACCAACGAACTTATCAATACAAATGATCAGCAAAGGGCGTCCATCTTGGTTCCACACCTTCCAGGTTTGGAGCGAGACTCTTGGACATTAGAAGTTGGTGCTGAGGAGACAAGTAAGAGTCCGCCTGCATCGCCTCAGCAAAGTAGCAAAGGTGAAAGCAGGAAAGATGAGGCTGAGTGTGGGATAGTGGAGAGTGTTGATGGTTGTCAGGATGTGATGGCAGCCAAGATAGTGAAGAGTGTTGATGGTTGTCAGGATGTGACACAGACTGATGGCAGCCAAGAAGAGAAGACAGACTAACCATGAATAATACATGATGGGAGGGACCTGTCTACTTCCTGGGAGGAGTGTCACTGTACAACTGTGCAATTGTCAACAAAGAAAACATGCAAGAGCAGACTTCATCACCAACACAACATTCATATCAACAATAATACATTTGAAGTTCTGCTCGTAAGGCTCGTTAAATGTTTTGTAAATGTACCATCTATATGTATAAATATACAGTATATATGCACATACATATAAAAAACCCTGAAGAGCAGAGAAACCTGCGAAACAGGCTTGTAGGGATGAAATAGCCTCTTGTGTTTTTTCCTGACCTAATGTATATTTACATGTATATGTATGTGTATATATATATACTATATATATGCTTATGTATGTGTATATATATATATACTATATATATTTGTATATATATACTGTATATGTATATATAAGTATTTACTGTATGTGTGTGTATATATATATATATATATACTGTCTATACATATTTGTAGATATACATCCATGTGTATATTTAAGTATATATATATATATAGCTATACATCCATGTGTACATATGTGTACATACATACTGTTGCATTTTGGACCAGTTGTTCCTCCCAGGGAATTCAAGTCACAATTCGCTCCCAAGCTCTTTACGACACTTAAAGCTGAGTTGAAAAACCACCAGAGACAGAATAGGTATTTTGTTGTATATTTTCAAAGCTTTGCAAATATACTTTTTGAGACCAGTCTAACCATAGAACATTCTATTGCGCCGCCAAAAATGGTCTGTCTTCCCGCTCCCAAAAACCCCTCTCTCCCCCCCCCACCAGTCATGTCTCTCTTAGCCAAAACAAAATGCTTATTTTCGCTCTCTCTAACATTCCTCACTTCAAGGTTAAGCACACACAGTTTACTTGCAGACAAAGCAGCAAGAGAAGAAATGGAAAACACCAGCTGTTTTCAAATATGACTATGAAATAAAAGAAGTACAACTTAAATTCGGATATATGTAAATATCTGCCTCCGATATATATATATATATATATATATATATATATATATATATATATATATATAGCTATACATCCATGTGTACATATGTGTACATACATACATACATGTAAATATATATATATTAATGTGTGTATATATATATATATATATATATATATATATACACACATACATATATGTCTGTATGTGTGTATATATATACACACACATACATATGTCTGTATGTGTGTATATGTAAATGTATACATACATATATGTATTTATGTGTGTATACATGTGTCTATATGTACAGTATGTATGTAAGTCATAAGTACAGTGATGACTACAGTCATAAAATTCATAAGTACAGTCATAACTGCAAATGTTTAATTCTATCATTTCAATCTTTGAATTGAACAAATTGACTTCATTGTAGCGTCCAGATGACTGAAATGTAAGGAACAAATAAAGTATTTAGAATAGCAGTTAGTAATGTGTGGATAATTACTGTACTGATATGTTGCCCCCTGCTGGTCATTTCCCCGCATAGAAAGATGAAATAAACATGTCAAAATATTATTTTCATGTTTGCTCCAACATTCAAACTGCACAAACTAAATACAAATATAACATATTTGTACATAAACCTTTGTTTGTTTATCTTCTGTATCTGCCTGTCTTAAATGTTTTATTTTTATTATTAATAATATGACATTTTTCATCTTTATTCATTATTAGTCAACCTTGCATGTTTCCTTGTGTATTCATCCTGAAGATTAATCCATTATTGATGTTCTTTCTCAAGTGCAGTCCAACTCCAGCAATAACACATCAGTAGAAGAGGACACAAAATTGAAAAGTAGAAACTTACCTTCTTTCTCTCGTTCTCTTTTTCTTCCTTTTTGAGCACAAGTCCATGTTTACATGAGTATTATTATTAACTATATTCTAAGAAAGACCTGAAAGTTGTTCAACAACATTTAATGTACACAATATTTACACACTTTGTCTTCCCCTCTGGGGTATTTTGCACTTTTTCTTCCAATTTTGCGCGAACATTCGACATGACGACACAACAAAAACACGAAACGATGCGTCGTGAAATATTGTCTTCCGTCTGTGACGTCAGCGGGCCGATCTAGCCCCGCCCACATCTTGGAGCCAAAAGCGGGCGTTCCATAATGTCAGAAACAAGCCTGGACTCACGACTTGATTGTTCCCAGAACCGTGAAATAATTTATTGTCCTTCTTGTTGTTGTTGGCATCAAGCGAGCCGGGGAAAAAGTGGCCATGAAACAAAAAAATAATAATAATAGATTGTATTTGTAAAAAGCACTTTACATTGAGTAAACAACCTCAAAGTGCTACAGTGTATTAAAAATAAATAAAATAATTAAAAAAAAAAAAAAACTGCAAGCAGCGATGGACGGGACCGACTTTGACGGCTCATAAAATCCAAACCGGAGCAGTAATTAAAACTCTTTCATCAACTTTTAATCCGAAGGGTTCAATCTCTCTCCTGTGCTAATTTGAAGCCGACACGACAAACGCGCTCAGAGGAGATAATGTTTGAAAAAAGGTGACTGTTTTTACTCAACTTTTGTTTTGAAGGGGGAATTGCAAACTTCCTGTAGATTTTTGCTGAGGGTTGTCAGTGTATGGAATCTAGGTCTAAGTGAGACCTACATAGAGGTTTTTGTTTCATGTATCTACGACATTCCTACTGGAAGTTACAGGCAGTTTTGTCTGTGTTTTCTTCCTAGGGGGCGCTAGAGCGCAATTTTGAGTTTTGGGGTTTGGTTTTTTGATTAGATCGCAATTTTCGCTAGTCCAATTTGGTGAGTTTTAGAGCATGTTAAGGGGGTCAAATTACAGCTCAAAGAGGTGGCGGAATAATAATAATAAAACGCTAGAAATACAATAGGGTCCTCTGTCCCAAAGGGACTCGGTCCCTAATAAAAAGTAGAACAGCCAAATAGCTAAAACTAGTATGCATATATCTAAAAAAAAAAGAAAAAAAAAAAAGGCTTTTTTAAAAAGAAGGGTTTTTAAGCCTTTTTTAAATGCATCCACAGTCTGTGGTACCCTCAGGTGGTCAGGGAGAGCGTTCCACAGACTGGGAGCGGCGGAGCAGAAAACCCGGTAAAGAAATGGCGATGGATACTGAACTTTGTGCTTGGCAGAGGTAATAAAGTCGAGTAAAAGTGGCCATGAAACAAAGAAATGGCGATCAGTTCATGAACTTTGTGCTTGGCAGAGGTATTTAGTCTTTATTTAATGGGCGAGTCCAGGATCTCCTCGTACTCCTCCCGGTGGCGCCGCCCGGCGCCGCGTGAGGGAAGCAGCTTGACGGCGACCAACCAGCCTACACTCAGTATCACCATGGTGTTCCCCACCACCTCGGTGGCGGTAGGCGCCATGGGCAGCAAGGCCAGGTGCAGCGCCGTGGCCAGCGGCACCTCCATGCTTTGGCAGGCAGACACCAGCGCCGGGTGGAGGCGGGCCAGGCCGTGGGTCACCCCCAGGAAGGCGGCGGCCGAGCAGGCCACCAAGCCCAGGATCAGGCCCCAGGCTTGGGCTCCCTGGGGCCAAGACCAGCCCTCCTGGAGCAGAACCAGCGCCAGCGGGGCCAGCAGGCATCCAGTCCAGCTCACTGTGAACAGAGCCGTGGCCACGCCCACTCGCTCCTTCAGGGAGCGGTACCCAACTAAGGCCAGGGCCATCCACAGCCCGGCGAGGGCAGCCAGCGACCACCCGAAGGCCCCCCTCCAGAACACCACCGGGTCAGTCGGGGAGTCGGAGTTGCTCTCATCTGCAGCCGGAAGTAGCAGAACCCCCAAGCCGCACAGTCCCGCCCCTAAGGTGATGCCGTCCGCCAGGCCCAGACGCTCCTCCAGCAGCAGGAAGGCGAGGGCGGCTGACAGCGCCGTGGTCGCCAGGCGCCAGGTGGTGGCGGCTGTGTCTGGGTTGGCGAAGGTCAGCGAGGAGTAGGCGCAGCAGAGCGAGAGGGAGTAGGCCACGCCGTAACCCAGCAGACGCAGACGGTAGCCTTCCGGTCCGAAAGGGTTCTCCCCCCGGTGGAGCGGCACGACCACGGCCAGCAGCTGCACCACGCAGCGCACCAAGAGAAGAAAGATGGCGCCCAAGCCCAGCCGCTCCGACGCCACACGAGTCAGAATAATCACGCAGCCGTTAGCCAGCGCCGCCCCCAGAACTCCGACCCAGGTGAGCCGGGACGCGGACACGGAGGCCTCCCCGAAACTGGCCAGCTGCTCCCCGACTCCTTTCCCGGAGGCTTTCGCCACCTTGGCTGCGGCATCGCCGCTGCAGTCCGCCTGGGGTCTCGGGGCGGCGCCCTTCTCCTTGTCCTTGGACCCGAACAGACTCAGGGGCCACGGCTTGGCCTCCGACAGCGGCTTCCGGTCCGAGGTCTCCTCCAGGAAGGAGCCGAAGTCCTCAAAAGACGGCGCGTCGTCGTAGCCTTCGTCCCCGGGCTGGGGGAAGTGGGTGTGGCCTCCAGGCTGCGGGGAGTAGGGGGGGTGTGTAGCGTACTTGGCGGTGACCGTGTGAGGGTGGATCTTCACGCGCTTCTTAGCGGCGGCCAGGAGGTGGGACGACTCCATCATGGACCCAACCTGCCGGAGGAACAAGAGCGTTCTTCATCAGTTTTGGCGCAATAAAATGTCTGCAGTTGTGTTAATGACCACTAGAGGGAGCTCAACTACCAACAACACGCTGGTCCTTAAATCTGCAATTTCATTCTTTTATTCCTCAATAGTTCATTCAGAAACAATACATTTTTATTATTATAAAAAAATATAATTAAGGATAATTAAAAATATAAATAACTACTATAAAGGTTTATCTTTTTTAAAAACAAAGTACAGAATGTTTTCTTTTTTGTTTTGATAATTAAATATTCCTGATTATCTTGGTTCTATATATATATGATGTAAAAAAGTCCAAATATTTTTCCACAATTAAGTCCAATTTAATTAATTTTTAAAATGCATTTTAATAAATATGTTTTTAATTTAAATTTTATTCATTTATTTACAAGGAATTAAAATAGAATATTATCATTATTAAAAATATAAATAATTCCTATAACGATTGTCTTTTTCCTGACAGTTTTAAAAACAAAAAGTACAGAATGTTTAGAGAATAACATATATATATATATATATATATATATATATATATATATATATATATATATATATATATATATATATATATATATATATATTAGACGTTTCTCTTCTTTTTTGATCATTAAATATTCCTGATTATCTTGGTTCTTTATACAGCAAATATGATGTACTAACTACTACAATAATGTTAATCATATAAGGAAATATTTTTAAATCTAAATAAGTTACTAAAATAGAATAAAAATACTTAGATAGTGCTACAGTCATTTTAATATTACATGAAGAAATATTGTATAATTTAGAAAAATGTAATTCATGATAATTGAAAACATAAATAACTCCTATAACGAATGTCTTTTTCCTGACAGTTTTAAAAACAAAAAGTACAGAATGTTTAGAGATTGAACTTTTCTTTCATTCTTTTTTTTGGATAATTAAATATTCCTGATAATCTTGGTTCTATATATATGATGTACAAAAGTCCAAATATTTTTTTTCACAAGTCCAATACAATTAATTTTAAAATGTATTTTAATAAATGCATTTTCGCTGTGTTAATATTTATTTATTTTTTACAATTAATTAAAATATAATATTATATTTAATAAAATAATAAATTGCTACGATAAACGTATTAATACATTTAAAAAAAAACTCTGAATAAAAATCTAAGTTACCAAAAATACAGAAAATGTTTCTTTATGTACTACAGTAATGTTAATCATACATAATGAAATATTACATAAAATATTTTAAAATCTAAATAAGTTACTAAAATAGAATAAAAAATACTTAGTGCTACAGTAATTTTAATAATACATGAATAAATATTGGATGATTTAAAAAGTAATTCATGATCATTAAAAATATAAATAATTACTGTAACGATTGTCTTTTTCTTGACAGAAAATGTTTTTTTTGTGTACGACAGTAATGTTAATCATACATAAGGAAATATTACATAACATATTTTAAAATCTAAATAAGTTAATAAAATAGAATAAACAATACTTGGATAGTGCTAGTGATTTTATTAATACATAAAGAAATATTGGATGATTTAAAAAAAGTTTATTTTAAATATGTTACTTAAGTTTAAAAAAAATGTCTCATGAAGTGCTACCATAATTTTAATTATACAAAATAAATCAATACAAAACATGTTGTAAAAGTACACATGATCACTTAAAATTTTAAAAAAAACTTTACATTTAAAAACAACGGACTATTTGTTTTGTTTTTTATATTGCCATATTAAAGATGACATATTTTTGCAAAAATGTTTCCCTTATTTTTTGTGCCTGTTTGACAGAACGTTTGATCTTCTGCTGTTCACATTTGAAATGATTCAACTCTTCACTGCCTTCTTTTATTGTGAAACGATGCTGCAATAACGCTCCTTAAAAGGATCTACTAGTGATATGTATATTATGCATTTATACACATTGTGCAGCAGGTTAAAGGATGTATATGTATATTCTGCATTTATACACATTGTGCAGCAGGTTAAAGGATGTATATGTATATTATGCATTCATACACATTTTGGAATGGACTTTTGTACATCATATATATAGAACCAAGATTATCAGGAATATTTAATTATCCAAAAAAAGAATGAAAGAAAAGTCCAATCTCTAAACATTCTGTACTTTTTGTTTTTAAAACTGTCAGGAAAAAGACATTCGTTATAGGAGTTATTTATGTTTTCAATGATCATGAATTACATTTTTCTAAATTATCCAATATTTCTTCATGTAATATTAAAATGACTGTAGCACTATCTAAGTATTTTTATTCTATTTTAGTAACTTATTTAGATTTAAATATATTATATATAATATTTCCTTATATGATTAACATTATTGTAGTAGTTAGTACATCATATTTGCTGTATAAAGAACCAAGATAATCAGGAATATTTAATGATCAAAAAAGAAGAGAAACGTCTAATATATATATATATATATATATATATATATATATATATATATATATATGTATATATATATATATATATATATATATATATATATATATATATACAACTACATACCGTTAAAAACAACATTATTATATGTGTGTGTATATATATATATATATATATATATATATATATATATATATATATATATATATATATATATATGTTATTCTCTAAACATTCTGTACTTTTTGTTTTTAAAACTGTCAGGAAAAAGACAATCGTTATAGGAGTTATTTATATTTTTAGTAATGATAATATTCTATTTTAATTCCTTGTAAATAAATGAATAAAATTTAAATTAAAAACATATTTATTAAAATGCATTTTAAAAATTAATTGAATTGGACTTAATTGTGGAAAAATATTTGGACTTTTTTACATCATATATATATATAGAATGGATGTATATGTATATTATGCATTCATACACATTGTGCAGCAGGTTAAAGGATGTATATGTATACAGGTAAAAGCCAGTAAATTAGAATATTTTGAAAAACTTGATTTTTTTCAGTAATTGCATTCAAAAGGTGTAACTTGTACATTATATTTATTCATTGCACACAGACTGATGCATTCAAATGTTTATTTCATTTAATTTTGATGATTTGAAGTGGCAACAAATGAAAATCCAAAATTCTGTGTGTCACAAAATTAGAATATTACTTAAGGCTAATACAAAAAAGGGATTTTTAGAAATGTTGGCCAACTGAAAAGTATGAAAATGAAAAATATGAGCATGTACAATACTCAATACTTGGTTGGAGCTCCTTTTGCCTCAATTACTGCTTTAATGCGGCGTGGCATGGAGTCGATGAGTTTCTGGCACTGCTCAGGTGTTATGAGAGCCCAGGTTGCTCTGATAGTGGCCTTCAACTCTTCTGCGTTTTTGGGTCTGGCATTCTGCATCTTCCTTTTCACAATACCCCACAGATTTTCTATGGGGCTAAGGTCAGGGGAGTTGGCGGGCCAATTTAGAACAGAAATACCATGGTCCGTAAACCAGGCACGGGTAGATTTTGCGCTGTGTGCAGGCGCCAAGTCCTGTTGGAACTTGAAATCTCCATCTCCATAGAGCAGGTCAGCAGCAGGAAGCATGAAGTGCTCTAAAACTTGCTGGTAGACGGCTGCGTTGACCTTGGATCTCAGGAAACAGAGTGGACCGACACCAGCAGATGACATGGCACCCCAAACCATCACCCAACCATGCAAATTTTGCATTTCCTTTGGAAATTGATGTCCCAGAGTCTGGAGGAAGACAGGAGAGGCACAGGATCCACGTTGCCTGAAGTCTAGTGTAAAGTTTCCACCATCAGTGATGGTTTGGGGTGCCATGTCATCTGCTGGTGTCGGTCCACTCTGTTTCCTGAGATCCAGGGTCAACGCAGCCGTCTACCAGCAAGTTTTAGAGCACTTCATGCTTCCTGCTGCTGACCTGCTCTATGGAGATGGAGATTTCAAGTTCCAACAGGACTTGGCGCCTGCACACAGCGCAAAATCTACCCGTGCCTGGTTTACGGACCATGGTATTTCTGTTCTAAATTGGCCCGCCAACTCCCCTGACCTTAGCCCCATAGAAAATCTGTGGGGTATTGTGAAAAGGAAGATGCAGAATGCCAGACCCAAAAACGCAGAAGAGTTGAAGGCCACTATCAGAGCAACCTGGGCTCTCATAACACCTGAGCAGTGCCAGAAACTCATCGACTCCATGCCACGCCGCATTAACGCAGTAATTGAGGCAAAAGGAGCTCCAACCAAGTATTGAGTATTGTACATGCTCATATTTTTCATTGTCATACTTTTCAGTTGGCCAACATTTCTAAAAATCCCTTTTTTGTATTAGCCTTAAGTAATATTCTAATTTTGTGACACACGGAATTTTGGATTTTCATTTGTTGCCACTTCAAATCATCAAAATTAAATGAAATAAACATTTGAATGCATCAGTCTGTGTGCAATGAATAAATATAATGTACAAGTTACACCTTTTGAATGCAATTACTGAAATAAATCAAGTTTTTCAAAATATTCTAATTTACTGGCTTTTACCTGTATTATACATTTATACACATTGTGCAGCAGGTTAAAGTACATATAAGGACAGGAGATGTCTGGGATTGTGCAAGCTGCTTTGATTTCTATTTAACTCGTTTTCATTGCAGCATCTGCTGTGTGTGTGTGTGTGTGTGTGTGTGTGTGTGTGTGTGTGTGTGTGTGTGTGTGTGTGTGTGTGTGTGTGTGTGTGTGTGTGTGGTTATGTAAATGTGCGTCTGTCTGTTTGGGGGTATATTGTCAAGGTTATGTGGGTGTATCCTTCTAACGACGTGATGATGACCATGCATGTACTGTACATCACATGTACTGTATATGGAAATATGTACAGTATGTAAAAATATGATATAAATATGAAATGATTGCTACATGCATGCAAGCAAAAAGACGAGCCGTGCAAACATGGATGATTATTAGTATTGATGAGAACATTCTTCTTACCTGCAAACATGAAATCACCGATTCATTCATTCATTCACTCAACATGGCCGCTCCGTCCTCGCCTCCTTTCGTGTCCATCCTCGCCGTCCATGCGGCAGCTGCGACGTCAGAAGGTGGTGAAGGTGCAGCTGACTGGCAGACTGGAGAGCACATTGCTTCTATGGAGACCTGCTGCTCTTCCATCGCTGTCTGAGGAGGAGGCTCCGCCCCTTTCAGTGGGGGGGGGAGGGGCAGAGCCGAGTATGGACAACCCTGTTTCAAAGCTGGTAGCAAACATGGCGCCCGGTCGTCACCAATCGTTTAAAGAGATTGTCTGGCCATACTCCGTCTGATTGGTCAAAAGCCCCTCACGTGACAACAGGACGCCATGTTTGCTACCAGCTTTGAAACAGACTGTCTGCAGTCACTCTGAGGCATAGAGAGAGAATATATATTTAGTATTTTATACTTTCTACACACTAATAGACTTAGTACACACTATTTTATACTTTGTACACACTAATAATACACACTACTTTATACTTTCTACATACTAGTAGTACGCACTATTTTATACTTTCTACACACTAGTAGTACGCACTATTTTATACTTTTTACATACTAGTAGTACCCACTAGTTTATACTTTTTACATACTAGTAGTACCCATTATCTATACTTTGTACACACTAATAGTACCCACAATTTTATACTTTGTACACACTAATAATACACACTACTTTATACTTTCTACACACTAGTAGTACGCACTAGTTTATACTTTTTACATACTAGTAGTATCCATTATCTATACTTTGTACACACTAATAGTACCCACAATTTTATACTTTGTCCACACTAATAGTACACACTATTTTATACTTTGTACACACTAATAGTACCAACAATTTTATACTTTGTACACACTAATAGTATACACTATTTTATACTTTCTACACACTAATAGTATACACTATTTTATACTTTCTACACACTGGTAGTACGCACTATTTTATACTTTTTACATACTAGTAGTACCCACTAGTTTATACTTTTTACATACTAGTAGTACCCATTATCTATACTTTGTACACACTAATAGTACCCACAATTTTATACTTTGTACACACTAATAATACACACTACTTTATACTTTCTACACACTAGTAGTACGCACTATTTTATACTTTTTACATACTAGTAGTACCCATTATCTATACTTTGTACACACTAATAGTACCCACAATTTTATACTTTGTCCACACTAATAGTACACACTATTTTATACTTTGTACACACTAATAGTACACACTATTTTATACTTTGTACACACTAATAGTATACACTATTTTATACTTTCTACACACTAGTAGTACGCACTATTTTATACTTTCTACACACTAGTAGTACGCACTATTTTATACTTTTTACATACTAGTAGTACCCACTAGTTTATACTTTTTACATACTAGTAGTACCCATTATCTATACTTTGTACACACTAATAGTACCCACAATTTTATACTTTGTACACACTAATAATACACACTACTTTATACTTTCTACACACTAGTAGTACGCACTATTTTATACTTTTTACATACTAGTAGTACCCACTAGTTTATACTTTTTACATACTAGTAGTATTCATTATCTATACTTTGTACACACTAATAGTACCCACAATTTTATACTTTGTCCACACTAATAGTACACACTATTTTATACTTTGTACACACTAATAGTACACACTATTTTATACTTTGTACACACTAATAGTATACACTATTTTATACTTTCTACACACTAGTAGTACGCACTATTTTATACTTTCTACACACTAGTAGTACGCACTATTTTATACTTTTTACATACTAGTAGTACCCACTAGTTTATACTTTTTACATACTAGTAGTACCCATTATCTATACTTTGTACACACTAATAGTACCCACAATTTTATACTTTGTACACACTAATAATACACACTACTTTATACTTTCTACACACTAGTAGTACGCACTATTTTATACTTTTTACATACTAGTAGTACCCATTATCTATACTTTGTACACACTAATAGTACCCACTATTTTATACTTTGTACACACTAATAGTATACACTATTTTATACTTTCTACACACTAGTAGTACGCACTATTTTATACTTTCTACACACTAGTAGTACGCACTATTTTATACTTTTTACATACTAGTAGTACCCACTAGTTTATACTTTTTACATACTAGTAGTACCCATTATCTATACTTTGTACACACTAATAGTACCCACAATTTTATACTTTGTACACACTAATAATACACACTACTTTATACTTTCTACACACTAGTAGTACGCACTATTTTATACTTTTTACATACTAGTAGTACCCATTATCTATACTTTGTACACACTAATAGTACCCACAATTTTATACTTTGTACACACTAATAGTACACACAATTTTATACTTTGTACACACTAATAGTACACACAATTTTATACTTTGTACACACTAATAGTACACAGTATTTTATACTTTGTACACACTAATAGTATACACTATTTTATACTTTGTACACACTAATAGTACACAGTATTTTATACTTTGTACACACTAATAATATACACTATTTTATACTTTGTACACACTAATAGTACACACTATTTTATACTTTGTACACACTAATAGTATACACTATTTTATACTTTGTACACACTAGTAGTACCCACTATTTTATACTTTGTACACATGAAGAAAACACACTATTTTATACTTTGTACACACTAATAGTATACACTATTTTATACTTTCTACACACTAGTAGTACACACTATTTTATACTTTTTACATACTAGTAGTACCCACTAGTTTATACTTTTTACATACAAGTAGTACCCATTATCTATACTTTGTACACACTAATAGTACCCACAATTTTATACTTTGTACACACTAATAATACACACTACTTTATACTTTCTACACACTAGTAGTACGCACTATTTTATACTTTTTACATACTAGTAGTACCCATTATCTATACTTTGTACACACTAATAGTACCCACTATTTTATACTTTGTACACACTAATAGTATACACTATTTGATACTTTGTACACACTAATAGTATACACTATTTTATACTTTCTACACACTAGTAGTACGCACTATTTTATACTTTCTACACACTAGTAGTACGCACTAGTTTATACTTTTTACATACTAGTAGTACCCACTAGTTTATACTTTTTACATACTAGTAGTACCCATTATCTATACTTTGTACACACTAATAGTACCCACAATTTTATACTTTGTCCACACTAATAGTACACACTATTTTATACTTTGTACACACTAATAGTACACACTATTTGATACTTTGTACACACTAATAGTATACACTATTTTATACTTTCTACACACTAGTAGTACGCACTATTTTATACTTTCTACACACTAGTAGTACGCACTAGTTTATACTTTTTACATACTAGTAGTACCCACTAGTTTATACTTTTTACATACTAGTAGTATCCATTATCTATACTTTGTACACACTAATAGTACCCACAATTTTATACTTTGTACACACTAATAATACACACTACTTTATACTTTCTACACACTAGTAGTACGCACTATTTTGTACTTTTTACATACTAGTAGTACCCATTATCTATACTTTGTACACACTAATAGTACCCACAATTTTATACTTTGTACACACTAATAGTACACACAATTTTATACTTTGTACACACTAATAGTACACACAATTTTATACTTTGTACACACTAATAGTACACAGTATTTTATACTTTGTACACACTAATAGTATACACTATTTTATACTTTGTACACACTAATAGTACACAGTATTTTATACTTTGTACACACTAATAGTATACACTATTTTATACTTTGTACACACTAATAGTACACACTATTTTATACTTTGTACACACTAATAGTATACACTATTTTATACTTTGTACACACTAGTAGTACCCACTATTTTATACTTTGTACACATGAAGAAAACACACTATTTTATACTTTGTACACACTAATAGTATACACTATTTTATACTTTCTACACACTAGTAGTACACACTATTTTATACTTTTTACATACTAGTAGTACCCACTAGTTTATACTTTTTACATACAAGTAGTACCCATTATCTATACTTTGTACACACTAATAGTACCCACAATTTTATACTTTGTACACACTAATAATACACACTACTTTATACTTTCTACACACTAGTAGTACGCACTATTTTATACTTTTTACATACTAGTAGTACCCATTATCTATACTTTGTACACACTAATAGTACCCACAATTTTATACTTTGTCCACACTAATAGTACACACTATTTTATACTTTGTACACACTAATAGTACACACTATTTGATACTTTGTACACACTAATAGTATACACTATTTTATACTTTCTAAACACTAGTAGTACGCACTATTTTCTACTTTCTACACACTAGTAGTACGCACTAGTTTATACTTTTTACATACTAGTAGTACCCACTAGTTTATACTTTTTACATACTAGTAGTACCCATTATCTATACTTTGTACACACTAATAGTACCCACAATTTTATACTTTGTACACACTAATAATACACACTACTTTATACTTTCTACACACTAGTAGTACGCACTAGTTTATACTTTTTACATACTAGTAGTATCCATTATCTATACTTTGTCCACACTAATAGTACACACTATTTTATACTTTGTACACACTAATAGTACCCACAATTTTATACTTTGTACACACTAATAGTACACAGTATTTTATACTTTGTACACACTAATAGTACACAGTATTTTATACTTTGTACACACTAATAGTATACACTATTTTATACTTTGTACACACTAATAGTACACACTATTTTATACTTTGTACACACTAATAGTATACACTATTTTATACTTTGTACACACTAGTAGTACCCACTATTTTATACTTTGTACACATGAAGAATACACACTATTGTATACGTTGTACACAAGAATAGTACACACTATTATATAGTTGTACACACTAATAGTACACACTATTATATGGTTGTACACACTAATAGTACACACTATTGTATAGTTGTACACACTAATAGTACACACTATTTTATATTTTGTACACACTAATAATACACTGTACTTTATACTTTGTACACGCTAGTAGTACACACTATTTTATAGTTTGTACATACTAGTAGTACACACTACTTTATACTTTGTACACACTAATAATACACACTACTTAGGGTTAGGGTTATATATATATAACCCCCCCCCCCCTAACCCCAACTCTAACCCTAAACCTAACCCTAACCCTAAAAAAACTATCAGCTATTTTTAAATTAAAGTAACAATATGATTAGGTTATATATACATGCTACATAAACAATGTATGAATACATTAAATATCTATATATCTTAGGGACCTATAGACTGTATCTAACCTAACCCTAACCCCAACCCCAACCCTAACCCTAACCCTAAACCTAAACCTAACCCTAACCCTAGCCCTAGCCCTAACACAACCATAACTCCAACCCTAACCCTAACCCTAACCCCAACCCCAACCCTAACCCTAACCCTAACCCTAACCTCCAACCCTAACCCTAACCCTAACCCTAAAAAAACGGTCAGCTATATTTAAATTAAAGTAACAATATGATTAGGTTATATATACATGTGTATGTCCTACATAAACAATGTATGAATACACTAAATATCTATATATCTTAGGGACCTATAGACTGTATCTAACCTAACCCTAACCCTAACACAACCATAACCCTAACCCTAACCCTAACCCTAACCCCAACCCCAACCCCAACCCTAACCCTAACCCTAACCCTAAACTCCAACCCTAACCCTAACCCTAACCCTAACCCTAACCCTAAAAAAACGTTTAGCTATTTTTAAATTAAAGTAACAATATGATTAGGTTGTATATACATGCTACATAAACAATGTATGAATACATTAAATATCTATATATCTTAGGGACCTATAGACTGTATCTAACCTAACCCCAACCCCAACCCTAACCCTAACCCTAACCCTAACCCCAACCCTAACCCTAACCCTAACCTTAACCCTAACCCTAACCCTAACCCTAACCCTAAACTCCAACCCTAACCCTAACCCTAAAATAACAGTCAGCTATTTTTAAATTAAAGTAACAATATGATTAGGTTATATATACATGCGTATGTCCTACATAAACAATGTATGAATACACTAAATATCTATATATCTTAGGGACCTATAGACTGTATCTAACCTAACCCTAACCCTAACACAACCATAACCCTAACCCTAACCCTAACCCCAACCCCAACCCCAACCCTAACCCTAACCCTAACCCTAACCCTAACCCTAAACTCCAACCCTAACCCTAACCCTAACCCTAACCCTAACCCTAAAAAAACGTTTAGCTATTTTTAAATTAAAGTAACAATATGATTAGGTTGTATATACATGCTACATAAACAATGTATGAATACATTAAATATCTATATATCTTAGGGACCTATAGACTGTATCTAACCTAACCCCAACCCCAACCCTAACCCTAACCCTAACCCTAACCCCAACCCTAACCCTAACCCTAACCCTAACCCTAACCCTAACCCTAACCCTAACCCTAAACTCCAACCCTAACCCTAACCCTAAAATAACAGTCAGCTATTTTTAAATTAAAGTAACAATATGATTAGGTTATATATACATGCGTATGTCCTACATAAACAATGTATGATACATTAAATATTTATATATCTTAGGAACCTATAGACTGTATCTAACCTAACCCCAACACCAACCCTAACCCTAACCCTAACCCCAACCCTAACCCTAACCCTAACCCTAACCTTAACCCTAACCCTAACCCTAACCCTAACCCTAAACTCCAACCCTAACCCTAACCCTAAAATAACAGTCAGCTATTTTTAAATTAAAGTAACAATATGATGAGGTTATATATACATGCTACATAAACAATGTATGAATACATTAAATATCTATATATCTTAGGGACCTATAGACTGTATCTAACCTAACCCCAACCCCAACCCCAACCCTAACCCTAACCCTAATCCTAACCCTAACCCTAACCCTAAACCCTGAACCTAAACCTAACCCTAACCCCAACCCCAACCCTAACCCTAACCCTAACACAACCATAACCCTAACCCTAACCCCAACCCCGACCCTAACCCTAACCCTAACACAACCATAACCCTAACCCTAACCCTAACCCCAACCCCAACCCCAACCCTAACACTAACCCTAACCCTAACCCTAAACTCCAACACTAACCATAACCCTAAAAATACGGTCAGCTATTTTTAAATTAAAATGTGAGAATATTTGAACAAGAAATGGGCAACAAATTATGTTAGTATCTGTTTTTAAATATTTAGGATTTTTAATTGATGACCACTTGAGTTTTAAGGAGCACATTCAGTATGTTGTAAAAAAACCTGAAACTTTTACTGGGATTTTATTCTAGAAACAAGTCTTGCTTTTCTTTTACTGTGAAACAGAAATTGGTGGAAACAACCTTTTTACCTGTTATTGACTATGGAGATGTGTTGTACATGAATGCTACTGCTGCTTGTCTCCACAAGCTGGATAGTGTGTACCACGGGGCATCACCAACTTACTCACCATTGTGTGTTGTACTCAATGGTTAACTTACTCACCATTGTGTGTTATACTCAATGGTTAACTTACTCACCATTGTGTGTTATACTCAATGGTTAACTTACTCACCATTGTGTGTTATACTCAATGGTTAACTTACTCACCATTGTGTGTTATACTCAATGGTTAACTTACTCACCATTGTGTGTTATACTCAATGGTTAACTTACTCACCATTGTGTGTTATACTCAATGGTTAACTTACTCACCATTGTGTGTTATACTCAATGGTTAACTTACTCACCATTGTGTGTTATACTCAATGGTTAACTTACTCACCATTATGTGTTATACTCAATGGTTAACTTACTCACCATTGTGTGTTATACTCAATGGTTAACTGGACATCTTTATGTGCTCGACGCCTCAATCATTGGTATGTTTTCATCTACAAAACCATTCTGGGTATCACTCCATCTTATCTGTCTTGTCTTTTAACAAAGAAACAAGGAAGTCACAATCTTCGTTCAATGAATGTTCTGCAATTTGTCGTCCCCAAAGTAAGAACTGAACTGGGCAAGAAAGCATTTAGGTTTTCAGCAGTGAAGGCTTGGAATAACCTACAATCCAATCTTCAACTTCAAACCCTAGTTACGTTGAATGAGTTGAAAGCTTCTGTGAAAGGATTGCAGTCTACCTTGTCTGTATGCACATGTGTCATGTCAGCAAGTTTTAATGTTGTAAATGTGATGTTTTATGTGTTGTTTACTGTTTTTAATGTAACCTTGCTGCTGCCCTCTTGGCCAGGTCTCCCTTGGAAAAGAGATCTTTGATCTCAATGGGATTTTACCTGGTTAAATAAAGGCTAATAATAATAATAAAGTAACAATATGATTAGGTTATATATACATGTGTATGTCCTACAAAAAAACAATGTATGAATACATTAAATATCTATATATCTTAGGGACCTATAGACTGTATCCAACCCTAACCCTAACCCTAACCCTAACCCTAACCCTAACCCTAGCCCTAACCCTAAACACTAAACCTAACCCTAACCCCAACCCCAACCCCAACCCTAACCCTAACCTTAACGCTAAACTTAACCCTAACCCTAACCCTAACCCTAACCCCAACCCCAACCCTAAACTTAACCCTAACCCTAACCCTAACCCTAGGGTTAGGGTTAGGGTTAGGGTCTCTGTTGCTGCAGGAGCAGAGTTTATTCTGTCTTGACACTTTGTATTGATATTTTCTATTACATTCTTCCCTTAAATGATCATGTTTACACTGATTGTTTTATATGTATTTTTATGTATGTCGCTTTGGATAAAAGCATCTGCCAAATACTTCAACATAAACATATATAAACACCTGAAAGCCTTTATATCAGCTAAAACCACCAATCTGTTTCACTGGATTCACAATAAAACCAAATTCTGTCTTACCCAACAATGTTAGTATTTGAATATTGTTACTTGAAGACTTATTCCTGGTTACAATTATACTGTTAAGAAAGTATTGTCTTATACTTTGCCTACAATGAGAATGCATCATAATCAGGGGCGGCTGGTGAATTTTGTTTTAGGTGGGGCTGAAAGTTTGTAAAGCAAACCTCTGTAGGGGAGTCATCCTCCCCCAGAAGATTTCTTTGTGGTTTTCACTTACCGGTACAAATATTGAAGATCTTTGCTCCTTCTCAACTCTGTGCTAATATTCTTTTCACAAAATACAACTAATAGTATGTTAATGTTAAATCTTACTAGTGAAAAGTAATCCCCCGATTCCTATTTTCAACAGTCCGCTCATTTGACTAGGAAAACGCTGAACACCATCTTTGTTTTCTAGCTGTCAACTGTCAGTTTAGCATCTTTGTTTTCTACCTGTCAACTGTCAGTTTAGCATCTTTGTTTTCTACCTGTCAACTGTCAGTTTAGCATCTTTGTTTTCTACCTGTCAACTGTCAGTTTAGCATCTTTGTTTTCTACCTGTCAACTGTCAGTTTAGCATCTTTGTTTTCTACCTGTCAACTGTCAGTTTAGCATCTTTGTTTTCTACCTGTCAACTGTCAGTTTAGCATCTTTGTTTTCTACCTGTCAACTGTAAGTTTAGTATCTTTGTTTTCTACCTGTCAACTGTCAGTTTAGCATCTTTGTTTTCTACCTGTCAACTGTCAGTTTCGGCTGCTCGCCGGCTCCTCGTCACCACTTCAAGATGGCGGCCAAATTGCTCGCGTCACAGCAGCCAATGCTGCGTCTACTTATAAGATGTCTATGGTTATAACGTCATTGCAAACACTTCAATATGTTGCGTCTACTGCAGTTTGCTACCTTATTCATACTTTTTGTCAAGTGATTTTTTTGAAGCAGGGTTGCATGAGGTAGCTACACGTAACATTACGTTAGTCAATGTATCACACACAGTAACGTAACGTTAGACGGCGGTCAGCAGCACCGC